>NW_027417307.1:0-101017 GCF_009905375.1 Apium graveolens | reverse complement strand
GTATGCCTATATAGATGATTTTGAATATATATATGATATTCATGATGTATTTTATAATCATGTGATGGGTGTATATATCGATATGTGTATATATGATATACATTATTTTATTATGGAGATTGTATATGATACAATTTCTGAAAAAGCTGAACAGATTTGGTGCAATTTATGTCCAATGTCCGATTTTTATAAACGATATGTGTTTCCCCACTGGAATTCGGTTACTGAGCAAGACTGACAAAGTCAGGTTCGCGTCTTTAAGCCATTGGATGTTGTTACAGGCCTCGAAACAATGATAGTTAATTTTTAGAAAGCTGATTTTAATTTTCTGAATTTTGGTAAATATGTTGTGTTTAATTATATAGTTTGAACTATGATATGTGATGCCATGTTAAGATTATAAGTGTTTTGTTATGTGTCATGTGATAGCATGGTGTATGGTTATGGCCTTAATACCCTTTACTTAACGGGTTTTTTATTTATGGTTTTGATTTCAATGTAACTATATTTATATAAGGGGATTAATGGTCTTTTTATTTATGGTTTTGAAAGCTGATTTTTAATGTAACTCGAATGTAACTCGAGTTTTCTTATGTAAGTACATTAGTATAGGTTGTTTTAATGCAATTTACTTCTATAAAGGGTGATCTAAGGAGAAGCATCAATCGAGACAAGAAGAATGAACACTTGTAATTGTATTTTTTTCACCATAGATTGACCTTGATCCTTTTATTAGCTTGAAAGGATCACATAGGATAAAGGCCATAACCAAGCACATTTACATACCGCACTTTATATATTGATGTATGAATGTATGTATAGAATAGTTAATTATGCAAGCTTTAATTAGATTAATCATGCATAAATGTATGTATTAGATACATCACACATGCCATGCCTGCTAAATAAGATAAAATCTGTAACGACTCAAGATTTCAAAATTTACAAACAATTATGAGATTCTCGTGTTTATGAAATACAGAATAAAATATGAATCTTCTTTATTTCCGACATGGGGCGATTTTATCAAAAATAGGTTCATCGAACTTGTAAGGTTGTGGGTTTTAAGCGAGACCGATGTGACTCCCTCACTACCTGGAAATCAAACCATTGACGAGTATTGATTTGAAGTATTTTATTCAAGGAAAAATTGGGAATCTCTTTATGATGGGATCATGATCGTTTTAATACTAACAAAACCCTAAGTAAATCTATATCCTTATTTTCTATGATAAAATGTTAGACTAATAAATATCCTTGGAATATGATATGTAAATCTATATCTCTAAGTACGTGACTTAGAAATGAGATTATGAGAATAGAATTGATATTCCTAATGGTCCCTAGCCGTGTATTATTTTTAAGGGACGATAATAAATACGTTGAGACTTGTGTGTTTATTGACTGATGATCACATCTCATTGATCATAGGTATGGTGATACTAAAGTCAAAATACAGGCACATATATTAGATACATGGTGTTGGATTGACCCATTGTGAGATACTACATGTTTATAGTGTCATAAGTTAATCTCATAGTGATATTGATGTATGGGTCCTTAGACCTGAAGTCATTATATTTCTATACGAGAATTAATTTACTTTGATACTATTGAAAGTTATCCTTGGCCGGTTAATAATAAAAGTAGACATTGGGTATATTATGAATCGTATGAGAAATATGAATGATCTAGATGTGATTTAGCCCCACATATTAAAGGAGTGATATTATTGGCCTCTTGATTGAGTAAGACTATAAAATGCATGGTCGTGCTCAAATACTAATTTATGTAATAGTTTACTAATTAATCAAGGAAACAAGGATTAAACATTAATAGAGGATGACACAATACACGCCTCGTGTTTGATCTATAATATAAGGCTAAAGGGATTATATTATATTGTACATTATTCACGAAAGGTTTAATTGAATCCTCAATTATTATTTTTACTTGGGTAGTAATGATGTATTACTAGCTGTCACTCATTGTTTATAATTTTATTATTAGAAAATAAAATTATTGCCAACGTAATAATAACCTAAATGGTCACACACACAAAAAATTTAAAATGGAGGGTTATTTAAATTATGAATTTAAATATTTTATTATTATTAATTTGAATTTAATTATTAAATTAATTAAGTGAGACTTGATTAGTTATATTAGAATTCGAATTTAATAATAATATATAAAACCCGGAAATCTAATGGGTTATTTTCAAAAGCCCATTAGGTTTAAGGTGAGGCCTTAATCTTCTCTCCCCTATATATATATTAAGATATATATTTTTTAGGGTGAGAAGTCATAATTCATTTTTAAGAAAAACTGTAGCAGCTCTACATCTTAGAGAGGCTTGAGAAAAAGAGAGAGAGAGAGAGAGAGAGAGAGAGAGAGAGAGAGAGAGAGAGAGAGAGAGAGAGAGAGAGAGAGAGAGAGAGAGAGAGAGAGGAAAAGGCAACCAAATCGGCTAGTACCGGCTCCGGTGATCGTTGGACGGTCGGACGTTCATGTGGATACCTTGGAGAGCAGATCTTCACAAGGAAAGCTGTTGTGATTCATCAAGATCAGAACTTCCATTATAATCATACGGAAAGCTTTTTTAAGGTAAACATCTAATTTCCGAATTAAATGTCTTATTTCGCATGGATCCTGCGTTTGGGATTTCATTTTTCATATTTATTTTTTATTTTTCCGCTGCGTTTGTGCCACCTTATCATCAAGATCTGGGACCTTCAAGGCTTCCTTTTTAAATCAATTTAGGTAATCTCTAAGGGACTCCTTTGATGCTTGAACAATACTCATGAGGGAAGCCGAGCTTTTGTCGTGCACTTTGTCACTAATGAACTGCTTGATGAAAGCTTGGCTCAAATCTTTGAAAGACCCAATCGAGTTGAGGGTAGACCACCGTAGCACCATTGGGCCATTCTAGATAGAGTTTGGGGAAATTTTAGACATTTAATAACGTCGTTCACAGGATATAGTAGCACTGCTTTGATGGTGGATAACGTCCTGACATGATTTGCAGGATCTCCAATACAATCATATTCTTTGATGGTAGGTGTTGTGCAAGACATGCATGTGCTTTAACAAGACTAATTCAAATTGACAGCCCTAAGTAAGTTGTATGATAATCTACGTTTGCTTTTTGTATTGTATCACTTAAGTCTGTAAAAGTGTAAATAGATTAGACCGGAGTATTTTTTTGTAAACAGTCTCAAGCCTAAGAATAAACTCTGGAAGAAGATCATGAAGAACATGCCTCAGAGACAATGTGAAGAAGCTTGGAGTTGAATAAATCTGTTTTGGGAAAAACATTTTAAGTCAAGAAATCTACAAGTCACATATTAAATCTTATAGAGAAGGCATTCAAGAACTCCAGAATGACTTATCGAGAAGTCAAGAAAAGTTTTTAGAGAAGTCTCAGAGATATCAACAACCCAAATTGAAAATATAAAGATTGGAGATATCGACAAGTCATTTCATCACTAGAGAACTTTGAGATATCGACAAGTCAAAATATCACTAGAGATCTCTGAGATATCGATAAGTCAAAATTTCACTAGAGAACTCTGAGATATCGACAAGTCATTTTCTCAAAAGAGAACTCAGAGATATCGATAAGCCAAAATGAAGACATGAAGATTGGGGACCTCGACAAGCCTAACTCTCTTATAGAGAACTCAGAGACTTCGATAAGTCAAAACAACTATAAAGTGATAAAAGATCTCGATAAACCTTTATACTTATCGAGATGTCGAGTTCTCTATATACAAACTGGAGATCTCGATGTAAAACTCAAGTACAGAATGCAGATTAGTAAATTATTCAAGATTATCAATCAACAAACAAATCAATCAATGATTTGAAAAGTCTACAAAAAGCAGCTTGAAGAGTACAAGATCAAAAGCCAAGATTAACTGACAAAGTAAAGTCACAGACATGCACGATTTGCAAAGATACACTAAGCCAAAAATAGAAAGTTTTAGTAAACTTAAAATAGGGTTTAGTACATGATATTGCATGTTGTGTAAAACTAATATTTACTGTTATATAAAGTAAACACTGGATGCTTTATTTTAGAAGTAACAAAATAGATCAAGAAAATTATGTAACTCTCAAGAGAGAAGCTGAGTTCTTTATCAACAAAGAACCCAAAAATTTGTAGCAAGACATACTTGATTTTAATATAAAATTAAGTGAGTTTTGAAAGATATTGTGTTCATGTGCATGTTTTATTATTCCTGTTAAAACATATTATCTCTACAGTTAGATTACTTTATTCACCATCCATAACAGTTCAAAAGCTTGAAAATAATCCAAAACACATTCACCCCTTGTATTGTATTCATTACCTAACAAGTGGTATCAGAGCAAAATTTGAAAGCCAAACAGATTAAAGATCATGGAAGAATGAATACACAGAAGCTTAGCAGTATCAAAGTTCCTACATTCGACAAATCTAACTACACACTATGGAAAAAGAAAATGATGTTGTTCATCAGGATGGCCAATCCATTATACATTCAGATCCTCAAGAATGGGCCTTTTACCCCATGGTAAGAGTTGAGGAGTCTACAGATGGAGACATGGTCATTCCAACACATTATTCTCCTAAAGATCCTTCAGAATACACTAAACCTGAAAAAGAAAAATTCTCTCTGGATAGTGGCTTACAGCTGATCTTGATAGAGTCACTTGACAATGTAATGTATAATAACATTTTCTACTGTGACACAGCCAAATAGATATGGGATAAAATAGAGATCTTATGTGAAGGAACAGAGGAAGTTAGGTCAAACTAAAGGAGGATTCTGGTTTCTCAGTATGAGGGGTTTATGGATAAACCAAAAGAAGGAATCACTGAAGTTTTTGAAAGGTTCAATAAATTGATAAATGACTTGCATCTACATGATAAATATTATAAAGCTGAGGAGGTTAACCTAAAGTTCCTGCTATCTCTTCCTGATCATCTTGAACAGACAATATCAGCTATTAGAGAAGGAAGAGATTTAAGAAGAATGATTTTGGAAGTTCTATATGGAATCTTGAAAACTTATGAACTTAAAATGCTACAAAGAAAGTCATTGTGAGCACACCATGGTCATGTTGGTGATGGTTCAAGTGCTTTGATTGTGAATGACAGAGAAGAAAGTGAAGATGAGCAAGATGATCAAGTTCCAGTTGTTCAAGCTATGGAATAAAAGAACAAAGGACCTCAGAAGCAAGTTGTATTGGAGCTGGAGGAAGATGAATATTACACCCTAGATGAACTAGATGAAATGGATCAATCCATGGCTTACTTGGATGAAAATGGAATTGTCACCAGAAACAAAGCAAGATTGGTTGTAAAAGGCTACTCACAAGAGGAAGGAATTGATTATGATAAAACTTTAGCTCCAGTTGCAAGACTTGAAGCAATAAGGATCTTTCTTGTGTTTTCTGCACATTCAAACTTCAAGGTATATCAAATGGATGTGAGGAGTGTATTCTTTAATGGTGAGTTGGAAGAAGAGGTTTATATGCAACAGCCACCTGGCTTTGAAGATCCAGAATTTCCAAATTTTGTATACAAGCTACTCAAGGCTCTCTATGGACTAAAACAAGCACCCAGAGCTTGGTATGACACATTGTCAGAATTTTTGATTAAGCATGTATTCACTAGAGGTACTATTGACAAGATTCTCTTCTACAAGAAGCATGGTGATGATATGATCCTAGTTCAGATCTATATGGATGATATTATCTTTGGTTTTACAAATGAAAAACTTTTCCAAAAATTCCATAAGCTTATATAAAGTAAATATGAAATGAGTCTAGTAACGCCCTCCAGACCCGGTGTATAAGTCTGGGGGTTACTAGCTAATCACCAAACCTGTACAATCTGATTAACAAATAATAAAGAAATGAATCTAAACCCCTTTAACCCTAACCAGGATCTTTTTAGGTTGAAGTATGAAAACAAGAACCACTAACTACTTTATTACAAACCACATTCAAAATCTTACAAACTCTATTTATTACAAACCATTGTCTAACCAGTTTTAAACTAATTTCATCTTTTATTCAAACACACACAATAACTCTCTACACTCCACCTGTTCGGGCAACTCAAAGCTTTCTTCCTGGATTGGGATCAACACCTTGGGTATGAGAGGATCCCGAGGCTTGACCCGCTTCTTTACCACTCGAGTCCTGATGGGTTTCATATTCCTTCTTAACTGAAAACAATAAGGTGAATAACAACAAAAAGGGGGGAGCCAAAAATTGCTCAACAAGTCCACAAGATATAAATAGTGTTTAAGCAGTTCAAGTAAAACGGTAACCTGGGTATATCTGCAAAGATATAACCCCGCGAGGATAGAAAGAAGGCCACTGCTGGTGAGTACAAACAAACTAAACTGGACACAAGTTCGCATCTATACCCTGCTGATCAGCCAGGATACAGTGCAGATCTATATCCCACTATATAGATCCCATCGGGCACCCAGGAATAATGACCCATCTCAAGGATCCAGTTATGTCCCGGTCCTTAGGATTAAGTAAACTTAATCCCCAAAGTATCACTATCCAGTCCTTGAAATAGCAACCGGAACAATCAGTATACTTTCATATATTTTAATCACCAGAATATATCAATATTTGTGAGTAACAATTGGAATATGAACAAGGAATTCAAATGAAAAGGAGAAATCAAGAATCAAAATGAAATATGAACAAGAGAATCAAAAGAGTGCAAGTGTGATAAGAATCTGAAGAAATATCACTATTCTGAAATTAGAATAGGGGAAAAACTTTCCTTCTGCGCAACTCACTGCAAGTATGTCACCTTCGTCTATCACCGACTCAACCTGCCTTGCTGGCTTAGCTTCTGTTAGAGAAATAGACTGGTTTAGTCATTTCGTACTTCAATTGCGTCTTGAACCGACTTCACATCATTCCTATTGTCTACCCATGCGCTTATGACTAATTCGTATATTACATATTAGCAAGTAAGACTCGATTAACCACATAATATACATAAGCACATAATCATTTTTATAGTAAAAATAATTTTTAGAATCAAAATTGACTCGTTGATCGCTCAACTGATCATTATCTAACTCGTTTCCTATTTTTCGGAATTTTTCGGACTCGTCTCGGCACGCAATTCGACTGATAATCAAAAAAATAACAAAGTCAACTAATTTCTAGAAGAAATTAGGTTTTAATATTATTTTTAATGAAAAGAATTCATTTTTCTGAGTTAAAGGGCTTTCGTTTCGCTCGAATCCGACTAACGGTCTAATTAATATCAATTAAATATGGAAAATTCAATTTATTATTCAATATAAATAATTATTACTAATTTTTAAACCCTAAACTAATTTTTAAATAATTGTTTAAGAAAAATCAAGTTAAAAATAATTTTTCTATAATTTTTGGAATTAAAATGAATTTATTATGATTTATTAAAAATTATTTGATTAATTATCAAAATAATTAATTATTTTTAAATAATTAATAAATAATTAATAAATAATTGAGAAAATAATTAAATCTAATTTTTAGAAAATATTTTAGAATTATTTATAATATAAATCTATTACTTAAATAATTAATTAATTAATTTATAAAATAAATAAAACTGATTTTTAAAATTAATAAAAATAAAAAGTAAAAATTAATTTCCAGAAACAATTGTCAGAACCAATTCCTGAAAATTTCAGATCAAAACCGGGTTAACCAAACAGGTCAACCGGGTTACAATCCGGGTCATGAAGAACATAACCGAATTTTTCCAGATACCGGCCACCGGAGCAGATTCCGACGAGCCAATTCCAGGCCAAAAACAACACCGTTTGGTGTGGTTTTTACTGGGTTTCAATTTCACATAACTGCAGCAACTCATCTCCGACAAAAACATACCAAAAACATCCCGTCTTCTTCAACTCCGATCAAACCGACATCAACTCCGGCCGAAAATACGAAATCATTCATTTGTACATGAAACTCGATGATTTATAGTGCAAATCAAAGCTAAGAACACGTATAATCAAAACCCTAACATATCAGGAACCAAATATTCACCAAAATCATGAAGCTATGTTTTGAAAATTAAGCATAAACCCTAATAATCGTGAATCACTATCCAGGAATCGTTTGTTCAATTAAACACCATGAATCAACTGTAAATCATATCAGGAAGCTATATCAATCATCAAAATATCATAATAACCCTAGAATCAAAAAGTCCTAATTCGAACATAAACCCTAGAAATCGAAAATCAAAAACTACGAATTAAAACAAGAAATTGATGCTAAAAACAGAAAGAACAGATGAAAACCTTTGATTTGAGTACTTGAATCACACGATTTGATGTAGAAATCAGCTGGAAATCACAGTTTGATTCTCGACCCGATTCTGAAAATCCCGACCCGGTTTCAAAGAATTTCTGATTTTTAATTATTAATTATGATTAATTAAATAAAAATTAGGCTATTTATCGTAGTGAAATTAATACTCCTAATTAAAATTAAGGCCCTAATTCTACACTTTTTAAAATTAATAGGCCCCTAATTTTATAATTTTTGAGTATTAAAATTTAATTTATAAAATATTTTATATATACAATATATATATGCCAAAATTTCCCAAAAATTGTGAATAATGCAAAAATACAAAGAAATGATATAAATAAAAGTCCTATAATTTTATAAAAATAAAAATGTAATTTTTGTGGGGGTTTTAACACCCAATGGGGCCCGGAAAAGTCATTTTTCGCAAAACGAGAAAATTTATAAAATACCTAGATGTTCAAAATATTGCAATGGCAAAAGCCGTTTGATGAAAAATAAGGCCCATTGTTTTATTTGAAATACCTGCTTTAAAATCATGATTCGGGTCGTAAAATGTTTGAAATGAAAGCTATAAATGAAAAATAAAATACCTGGATGACACATAATGCACATAACACATAGCAATTAGGGTTTGACAGTTAATTCCACATAAATGACACATTAACACATATAATTTATTATAAATATGATATAATACATACGTAAATTTCCCAGGCGTTACAAGTATGATGGGGAAATTAGGTTACTTTCTTGGACTTCAAGTCAGTCAAAAAAGTGATGGAATCTTATCAGCCAAACTAAGTATGTCAAAGATTTATTGAAAAAGTTTGGTATGGCCGATTGTTCACCTGCATCTACACCTATGTCTACAGCTACAAAGTTGGATGAAGATAAAAAGGGAAAGAATATAGATATCTCAAGCTATAGAGGAATGATTGGATATTTGTTGTACTTAACTGCAAGTAGACCCCATATCATGTTTGCAACATGTGTGTGTGCAAGATTTCAAGCTAATCCAAAAGAATCACATTTGATGGTTGTGAAGAGGATTTTCAAATAATTGAAGGGGACTCCAAACTTGGGATTATGGTATCCTAAGGGAACTGGTTTTGAAGCTGTTGGATACACAGATGCAGATTTTGCTGGAAGCAGGGTTGACAAGAAGGGCACTAGTGGCAGCTGTTAGTTTCTTGGACAAAGAGTTGTATCCTGGTATAGAAAGAAAAAAAATTTGTGTCAACTTCCACAACTGAGGTTGAATACATAGATGCTGGAAGTTGCTGTGCTCAAGTGCTTTGGATTAGAAATCAGCTAATGGACTATGGCCTAGTGCTACACAAAATTCCAATTATGTGTGACAATACTAGTGTTATATCTATTGTGGTTAATCCAGTTAATCATTCTAGAATAAAGCACGTTGATGTAAGGTACCATTTTATTAGAGAACATGCTACAAATGGTACCACTGAGCTCATTTTTGTTCCAATAGAAAAACAATTTGCTGACATTTTTACTAAACATTTGGATGAAGCAACTTTCACTAGACTTGTAGGTGAAATTGGAATGCTTACGTCTTCATCCTAAGGCAAGAACTCAGCTAATGCTTTGCAACAGATTAATTTCTAATAAATCAAAATTCATTTGATTAATTGCAAATTAAATGAAATATGAATTATAAATATTTCAGAAATCTCTGCATATTTATTTTTCAAAATTTAGCTTGGAATTTTTCAATTCTAAGAAAACTGTTTAAATATTAATTTACATTGTCAATATGTAAAATTAGCACAAGGAAGAATCAAAGTGATCAATAGTATATAAAGAACTGAGTTCTCGATAAGTCTAATTGACTTATCGACAAGTCATTTTAAGACTTCTCGAGTGAGTTCTCGAAAAGTCAATTTTTTGACTTCTCGAGGGACTTCTCGATATGCTTTATTATGACTTATAGATAAGTCATTATAGAGTTCTCTATAAGTGTTAACTCACAGAGTTCTCTACAAGTACAATTTTGGACTTATAAAGAACTCAGAACTGAAATAATTTATTCAATAAATTATTTTAGTAAATTACTCGTGATAAATTTATTCTGATTTTATTTGGATTTATTCAAATAAATATTGGAAACAAATCAGTCCATCTAGGATAAACTGGGTATTTATTTGGCATCTCAACAAGTCAATTTTAGTTCTCTAAAAGAGTAAGTTAAAATGACTTCTCGATATATAATTCTCTTTTCAAAATGACTTCTCAATAAGCAAATTCCAAATGTTTATTTTTGAGTTCTCGATAAGTAATTTGCTTTTACTATAAATACACAGACATCTCGACATACACATACTTACGCCTTCGAGAACTCTAAGTGACCTAGAACTTTAAAATCAAAACTGATTTCTCTCTCGTTTCGAACTCTTTCTCTTCAATTTTTCTTACCCAATAAACTTCATACTCTCCTCAATGGCAGCAAACATTATTGTACCCTTTATCCCAAAAGAAACTTTCTTACATTTTTGGATGTAAATCAAGCTCCTAAAGCTTTCAAAATCTTTGTGAAATTTCTGTCTGAAACATACTTTGTGGGAGCTCTTACTGCTAATCCTGTACTTTACTTGGATATCTTAGGGGATTTCTGGAATACAACAGTGACAAGAATAATGGTGCATGAGAAACAGGCTGCATCAATAGTGATAAATTGTACAATCAAGGGCCAACATGTGGAGATCTTTGAGAATGATGTCAATATGGCTTTGGGCATACCTACTGACAAGCTGGTGGAGGTTCCAACTCAGGATGAGCGTTATAAATTCATGGACTTCATCAATTATTCGGAAAAGATTAATCTGTCAAGCATGAACAAAAAAACCTGAGGAGGGAATGGTCTTTTCTCTTTGATTCAGTAATCAAGGCTTTCACTTGCAGAAAGTCAGGGTTTGACAACATTTCAAGTGTTGTCCAAAAGCTGGTCTACTCAATGGCTCACAATAAACAGATAAATGTAGGACACTACATCTTGGAGGAATTGAGTACCAGGCTAATAATGCCATTAACATCAAAAGGTAAGGAAATATTTCTTCCTAGATTGATTACGTCTGCTTTAAACTATAAAATAAATGACATACATATGATAGATGGTTTAGATAGATCAATAATAAGCAATTGTAAGTGTTAGGGCGAAAAACACGCGCTAATATTACACGCAAGTATACGCGTTTGCAAGTAATATAGAATACTTTCTAGTTCGTTCCCACAGAGACTCGGACTAATTATGCTCAATTAACACTCACTCACCAATGTATGATTACTTCTCAAAGTTAAGACAATAACACATAGAATTGATTAACTAATTATTAACTAGAATTAACTACGAGAATTAAACACTTAATTGACACTTGAATTAACAATATTAAACACACATGAGATCATAACTTCATTACTACTTCCTTCAATAGCTATTGTTATTACCCTTTGCATGTAACTGCGATGATATTAATCGAACAACACTAAACTGATAAAAGGTAACTTTCGTTGTACTAATACCATTCTACCAAACATCCACAATTAAGATAGAAGTTGAATAGTCATCAATTATGTTGAGACCCTATATGTCTACAGAATTTGACAACATAACGATTTAAGCACAAGTTATTCCTTATGATTACACAGGGCAAGTAAAATGGTTAGAGTTACCCACTAATCATGCATACACGTACATGAACCTATGCTAGCATGGCAAGTTCTAAATCCCAAGATCCACCGTCGCTTCACAAGAGATTAACACCCTATCTTATATGTTCGCGACGCATATAAGATGAATCAGCACAACCAATACTAGATATCATACAATCATCACACACTAAGGTATTAAACAACTAACTAAAGAATTCCATAGCAAATCCGTAACGACCCCATGATCACGATTAGCCCATGATTGAACTCATCATCACCATGGGTTCATATGAAAACATGATAATAACACACGAGAATAATTAATAAAACTATGTATATTAAACCAGAGTATGTCACAAGAGTAAATAGGTTCAAAGCAAAGAAAACTAGCATCCACTGTTACAACGAATAAAAGAATCACAAGAACTATGCTTCCTATTCGTTGCGGTGTGCTAAAACGGTCTTCTTCCTTATCTCCTTGCTCCTCGATTAATAACACGATTCAACACACGTGAAATGTCTCTGAAAACTACTTATATAGAAGCCCCACAAAACCCAGCCATCTAAGAAGTCAGAAGTCCAGCATAACAAGAACTCTAAAAATCATATTTTAATTTCGCACCCCTGAGCGGCCGCCCAGAAATCCTGAGGGGGCGCCCAGCCAGGCTGAGCGGGCGCCCAGCACCTTTCTGGAAAATTCTCTGTTTTGCTCCCGTTCTTTTCTGCATTCTGCTCCTAACTTCCCACTTGCAATGCCAAGCACATACTAAGGCTTATTCTTGATGAAATCTCTCCACAAATGCAAGTAATACCCCTGAAATTCACAAACACTAGAAAAACGCATCAAATACACAAAATACTTGATTTCAAGACATCAATTCAAGCTATTATAAGACGTTCTAAGTGGTATAAAATGCCACTTATCAGTAAGCAAGTGTCCAAAATTCTATTTGGATCACTATCTACAAAGAACAAGGTGCAGGTAGGTCTTAAATTAACTCCATTCATGTTGAAGAAATTTAGGACTTATCCATATCCTATGCCTGACATGAGGTCCATTATAAATCAATCTAGTACAGTAATGGTCCCTGAGCCCATGAAAGTACAAACACATAAACACCAACAGGGACCTTCCAATACTGAGACCCCTTCTTCTATACCAGTAGCTGCTCAGAAGCCAACCACTTCATTCTCTCAAAAGGGTGAAGTGAGTAAAAAGAAGAGAAAGTAGGCACCTTGACCAATTATAAATGAGAGTAGTGAGGAACAAACAGAACCTGAGTCACCCTTGGTCAAAAGAAAACCAAAGAAGGCTAAAAACTTAGAGTTAACCACTCAAGTCACCTCTGCATCCTTCCAAAAGGATGTGGTTGTAAAACAAGGACTTAAACAGACTCTAGGGGAATCCTCTCAACAGGGTGTCTCTATTGAAAAGAGCACTCTCCCTAGTGTACCATATAATGAGTCTGCACAACCATCACTTGAACAAATTCAAGTTTATGAAAGGAGAAATAAGGATGGCACACATAAGGAGAACACATCTCTTGAAGCTCCCTCATCTATTTAGGGGGAGCTTCCAACACTCAATACTGAAATTCAAAATCTTCTATCTAATATTTCTTCTTCCTATAATGAGATACTTGAATCTAATCCTCATGTGTTGCCAACTTCAAGTGACTTGGTTCAAGAAACCTTGCTCACCACCCAGACACCAAATTTAGATGGTGAGAGGCTACTAGCTGGGGTAGACCTTGATGACACCATCACAAATATGGGAGATTCATCAGTTTTTACTGAAGACCCCATGGTAGTTACTAATGCACCTTCATGTACAAATCATCCTTCACAGGCTGTTAGGTTTTAAGGTAATACTCCTAAGGGGGAGCTATTTAAATTCTCTCCATTTCAATTGGAGGTTCCTGTTATAGGAACAACTACCCTCAAAACCCTAGCTGAAATTGCACTAACAATTGAAGCTTGGAGTACAATTTCCGATGACCCTGCTATGGGAGAGGGAAGAATATCACATTCATATGGCAGTGCTTTGCAAGAAGCACAAGGGTTTGAGGCTGGTGCACATGAAAGTAACCCAATCAAATCCCCTCCAATTCAACTGGAGGTTCCCATCACAAGTGGAAAACAACACCCTATCATAACCACAGTGAAAACTGTGAGTCAAACCGTGACTCTTGTTATAGGTGGTTCTATTACCATATCTCCTTCACACCCAACCAATCAACCTTCCACCTCTCAACTACAAGAACCTTATCCCATCTCCCAATGGCTACAAGAAGCTGCATCTCAACCTTCCATAGTTGATGATCTCATAGTTGACCAACTTGGTGGACTTGCTCAAATGTCACAGCAGCTTCTCACATCAAACATGTCAAATCAAGACTAGCAGTCCATCATGATATCCTACCAGACAGATGTTGAAAAAAATAGGCTAAAATTATTGATGAAGTTAGTGAGGATGCAAACTGTGATGCATGGATGGACAAGGAATTTACTATTGAAATGGATATTGTGTCAGCTCAATTCATGGAAGAGTATGTAACCATATTGGGAAGCAATGCTAGATCATTATCTCCACAGGAAGTATATAATGCAGTAAATGAAGTATACAAGTCTCAAATCAAAGCTTTCCATAACTTCAGAAAAGCATTTCAAATTACTCTGACTAGACATCAAGACAAGATAATGAAGATGGTTAGAGAAAAGATGGACCAAATCATTCCCTCACAGAGAGAGATGAAGAATAAATTCACAACCTTTGTTGATCAAATGGCTAGGTATGATCTAAGTGGAGTGGAATCTAGTGACAAGAATCTAAGAACCTAATTTGTAGCCCTGCATGACCGAGTTCAAAAACATATTACACACTCCAATCACTCAAGACTAAAGCTGGATCAGATGCACTATAGCATATACACTTCTTTAGCCTTGCTCGTGGAGGAAATTAAAAAAGTTGTGCAGGATACTTTTGGGGTCTCTACTTCTTCAACATCTCAATCCTCATCAACCATGAAAATTCAAGAACTTCAACAGCTAGTGTCTTCTCTCCAAACCTTCAATGACTCACTAAGTGCACAAGTACATGCTCTCACATCTTTGGTGCAGAGTCAACAAACAAACATCAAAACCCTGTGGACTCTCACAAGAATCTCCAAATGCAGAATTTTGTGGCTTTGAGAGCCATCATGGGGAAGCTCAACATACCATTTCCCTCATTTCCTGAAGCTGTAAGGCCATAAATACCAACTCCTCTACTCATGCCTGTTCCCAAGACTAGGGGAGATAGCAGCTAGGATTCAACAATCTAAGGATACCTATAAATCTAAGGAGCCTATCACATCAACTCAGTATCGCCAAAGTTCTTCAGCTTAATCATTCCAAGATGTGGGAAAAGACAGACTCAATAAGGCTACAGAATGACCAAATCAAGATCAAGAATTCAGTGAACTTCTTGCAATCCTGAGGATGTCTCTTCAAAATAACTACATCACCTACAAAAGAGCATTGGCCAAGAACATTAACTCCATTAGGGCAGTGGTTGTGAAAATGGACAATTATTTGGTGAAAAGGATTATTGTGAATATCAATGATGCTGGTGTGGACAGATGTCTCCAGGTGTCCCTTCCAAATATCAGAACCTTAAGAGAATCTGAACTTGATGTAGTGATTGATAAGGTACATGTGGTCATCACATAGGACACCCAATTGCTTCATGAACTCAAAAAGGCTTAAATAGATGCTATTCCTGAAGCTTATCTATATCCAAGCAAGGGGTGGCCTACATCTGCTCTCATACCAAGAAATGCAAGATCTTCAATGTTCCCAAGAACTGTATTAGAGAAACATGAGGATGATTATGACACTTCAATCTGATCTGAAATGCAAAAAGAACAAGAAAATTGAAGATGAAGAAATGATCAGAATCCTTGAAAGGTATCTTGTCAATGCTGAAACCATATTGCCAACCTCACAATTCAATTTAAAAGATGACAAGGATGATGATGAGCAAAAATCTTCTGACTCAAATCCAAGTCAATCTTCTAGAGTAACTGGCAACAAAGTAAATGAGAAGAAAGGAGATGAAAATAAGAAGGAAGATGACAGGAAGAAAGGGGATGAAAGAAGAAAGAAGAAGAAGGAAGATGGCTCAGGACCACAAAAAAAATCCCTACCAATCCAAATCAACCAAGCTCAGCCCACTAAACCATTTGGCTCAAACACTCAACTATCTCCCACCTCAAAGCCAAAATTCCTATACAAGCCAATTGCAAACTCTCTTCTCAAAATTCAAATCACTACCAGACAAACTAACCTAAAGAAAATCCCAAACCTACCTTTATTTAAACCACCAACCAAAGTTCTCTTAAAATATGTTGGGAGAAAAATAAAGAAACTGCAAGTTACTGAGAGATCTCTCTAGAATTGTTATGATCAATCTGACTTTCTGCCACTAAACTGGTGCCTCACAGATGAAGAGTACTTTCAACAGCTAGCTGAAGAAATAGTCAGAGTTTGGGTTGTATCCTATACAAAAATTAGAATATATTATGCTGATGGTTCTTTCACTTTACTTGGAAGTAACCTAATGGACACACTTTCAACCACAGAATTCAAAAGAGTGATCAGTTTAATGAAGGATAAGGATACAATCACAAGGGCCTGGAAAGCTGTATTTTATGTATGGATAAAAGAAAGGGATGATAGAAATGTAAGGGTAAAGGCTGAAAAGGAAGAAAGAAATAGGAAATATGCAGAAGAACTTGCAAGAATTGAGAAAAGATCAAATGATCTTAAAGCAAAATGGATGAGCAGACTTTCCAAAGATGGACATTTTCTAAACATAAAGGTTAACAGGTACTCCAGATTTAGAGTTGGTTACTTAAATGGTTATTCATTAGATGAGTGGCTCGAGCTTGAAGAGGAACTGAAATTAAAGAAGAAATGGACGTGCTAGAAACTCTTAAGGATCTCATTAGAAAGGAGCCAGGCTATGAGGATTTCATATAATCAATGTTTTGTTAAAACTTCTATAACCACTCAGTGTTAAATATTGTATTTCTGTCAATTTTTATGTAAAGTTTTATTGTTCATGGTAGCTTGGGGTTAGTCTTGTTAACATGCATGAATTTGTGATCAGCAATCTTCTCATAAATTGGGGGAGATTGTTGTGCAAGACATGCATGTGCTTTAACAAGACTAAGTCAAATTAACAGCCCTAAGTAAGTTGTATAAAATCTAAGTTTGCATTTTGTATTGTATCACTTAAGTCTGTAAAAGTGTAAATAGATTAGACTGGAGTATTTTTCTTTAAACAGACTCAAGCCTAAGAATAAACTCTAGAAGAAGATCATGAAGATAATGCCTCAGAGACAATGTGAAGAAGCTTGGAGTTGAATAAATCTATTTTGGGAAAAACATTCTAAGTCAATAAATCTACAAGTCACAGATTAAGTCTTATAGAGAAGTCATTCGAGAACTCATGTAACACCCCCAAATCCGGGGTCGGGGATTCGAGTTGTCACGAGTTCCATTTCCCTTAATAACACCCAATCTTAGTAAACAATCAACTACTCTGTACTGTGACCCCACAATAAACACACACACCACAAGTTATAGTCTCAGAGATGAATATCCAAAAATAATCACAAGTCATTTTATTCCACAATTATAAGCCAATACACCTTAAAAGGGTTTCTGAATAAATTTACATTTTCTTTGCCATTATTACAATTGATAAAGATACATAAGTCTGGTACATCAAAAGTTGAAAGCCTAGCCTATTGGTAGTTCCTACCTCAGCTACAGCGATATCAACGCCTATAGGAAACTGTGGAATGTTTCCTAATCGCTTGCGAATCGGGAGCTTGGTCCTGTTCATCTTTTCTATCTATTGTTGTGTGATGGAAGAAGAAAGTAAGGGTGAGCAGCAAGCCCACCAAAATAATATGTATAATGATTAACAATATATGAGCCTTCTCATAGTACTCATGAAAGTCTTGGTCAAAAGAAATGAACCAAGTTTGATCTCTTAATGCGATGAAGTCGCAAAATATTCAGTATATGTACATATATACTTTTCACAATCTTTGAAGTCCTCTGACATGTATAATATACACAGAGTTCCAGTTTATAACTGTATAAAAATATCGTTGCAATGTGATCTCATATATCTAACCTTGTGTCAACGTTTTTCTGAAAATCTTTGACATACACAAGATAATCATTTACTAGATATAAGTTTAAAAGATGAAGTTACCAGATACTCCAATATACTTATATCTTTTCCAAATACTTGAACTACCACCGTTCAAGTTATAATTAGTTTCAAAAGTTCATCATATAGATGAGACTACAAGACAAGACTTGTATAGAATAAAGCTTTAAAATATCATCAAAATAAAATGAAGTTACGAGATACTTCATTTGATGCAAACATCATTTTGAAAATTCGATCCTGCCAACACTCAACAATCACCCAACCGTAGCCTTTCTATCAAAGTGCTCTGGGTAGTGTTGCAGAAATATCCAATTGGATGATGAACTCATTACGGGAGTTTGCCGCGCCAGGAAGACCACTTACGATGATCAGTCGCAGTAGTGCAACCCCACCATTTTCTACATGTAGAGGAGAACCTGTCGGATTTACTTGTCAACCGAACACTGGACTCCTAAGGAATGGACCGTCTTAGCGGAACTTCCAGGCCATTTGGGCCAATATAATAAGGCTGGGTCGGCGCCACTCGACCATTTACGCCACTCCTAGTTCAGATGAAATCCATGACTCTGAAACGTAAAGCTCGTCCCCCTTTTCCCCAAGTAGAAACTTGTTGATACGGCTCCACCAAGAAGTCGTATCTAGTTGGAAAGGAAAACTCACCGATATTTCCCAGGCGATGCCTATTATTGGATTAACTTGTTCCAAGAATTTTACTTCCCGAGTGTTGGGTAAGTAATCAAAAACTCTTTTATCAAAATAGCAACCTTGTTGCGAATATAAAACACACCACAGAGCCGGATCCCTCAGGTTTTGAACGAGTATTTAAATCCCCTTCGAAAGGAGGATCTTAAATATAAAAAAAATGAGTTTTGGGATCCGCCCTAACTTTTAAAATCATTTTGAAGACTCGAAAACATTTTTAAGAATGTTTGGAGTGATGTTGATTTAATAACATAAATAAGTCCCAATATATTAGAAAATATCTGAATATTATTATTTAAATAATATTCCCATAAAGAATAATCTTTATAAAAATAATTGAAGTAGAAGTTGTAAAACTTATACTTGAAATGAATATTAAATAACCAAAGATATACTTATACGAAAGTAATATCTTTATTTGAATAATCAAAAGTGAGTTTGATTATCGACACATTATTCTTTAATAAAGTAAAGAATATTAATTAGTAAATAATCGGAGTCATAAGTCCTCGAATGAATATTCAAAATAATATTCATTAATAAAATAAACGGAGTCATAAGCCCTCGAATGAATATTCAAAATAATATTCATTAATAAAATAAAGGGAGTCATAATTCCTCGGATGGATATTCAAGTAATATTCATTAAATAATATAAAGTTATCGAATAAACCTTATTCGATTAATAGTTTTTAAAAACTATTACCATATATATATAAAATATATATATTATACTCGGGAACATCGACTCCCGGTTTAGAAATATGTGCACCTTTTTATCCCCTACTAAGGGTAACTCAAATACCGCTTATCTCTAGCATAGGTATTATGCAACTATAAGCATTTTAACCAACAGATATATAATTCAAGAATATGAAACAGGCATGCATATATACCATATCACATGCTACAATATATCGCAAGAATTTGCTAATAAAAAATATGCATTTATCGCAAGATCATGCATATACACATATACATCACAACAACAGTTATACGGGTAGAAAACTTGCCTGAGCGACTGGGGGTTACAAATGGCTCGGGACGAGTCTGGTAACCTATAAACAACATGTAAGTTGGAATTAAACCAAAGTCACTTGTAAACCTATACTTTAACCAAATTAGACTCTAACGCTCGCTTTGCGCTTACTGATTCTCTTAAGTCGCTCAAGTACCCTCGGCTCCACCATTTTTAAGAAATTAACCATTATGAGTTTTAAGGAGATTCTTTCGCGAGTGTCTTACCAACTGCCTAACACACTTTACATAAATGTTTCATACTCCAATTAGCCCTTTTAGGTCTTTAACCTATGTTTCAAAGTAAGGCGAGGGGTAATGATTCGTTCGTGAAACGTCGTTACTTAAAACGGCCGTTTCTCCTAAACCATACATCGGAATCAAACGAACCACATATCAAAACGAAGCTCGTAACATGAACTATATAAACATGGCAATGGTCAAAAGCTAGCAGGGTGTTCTCGGGTCCTAATGTTATGAACAAAAGCAGTCTAAAGTAAATCGGACATTACGACGGCTATGTTTACGCGATTTCCCAATTTTATACCATTCCAATTCAACCACCAATCAATCCCAATCCATCCATTCAACCAAAATCCATCCTCACTACATCACACCAGCCCCAATAAACTCAACATTAACAATTTATACTTATTCTTAAACTTGAATTTAAACTATACTTAAGTCCTTTAACCAAACCATAAGATTTCAACCTTCAATTCACTACCATTCCAACCCAAACTCTAAACCAACAAGCATCAAGCTACTCTTTACCATAACTATCAAAATCATCCTAATATACAAAGTAAAGCTAGGGTTTGGAGATGTTATACCTTCCTTGAAGCTTTTAATCAATGAAAGATCCTTGGAATGCCCATGGAAGCCTTGATCTATGCTTAAGCTACCTTGAACTTTCATAAAAAAAATCAAGAAAACCAAAGTTATTTCTTGAAGGTTACTATTCACCATCTTCTTCCTTGATTTATTGGAAGAGATTGTGAAGGAATTAGAAGCTTAAACTTATAGGACATCCATATCTATGTACAAGGAACCATAGATAATTACCTTGTGATTTAACAATGCTTGGAACTTGATTTTTGATTTTTCTTCCTTTGAAAAGAAGAAAAAGCCGAGAGCAATGTTGAAGGAATGAAATAATTTTGTGTTTTCTTTGATTTGTTTTGGCTAGCTTGGTTGTTTTTGTTTTGTTTTTGGGTAATTACCTTTCTAACCTTGACTTTGTGTGGTTTTAAATCAACCACATCTCCTTCCCCTTAGGTCATGCTTATGTCATGCTTATGATGTCATCATCCCTTACTTGCCCTCTTCTTATTGGTTAGATGACCTCATCATCCCTAACCTCCTTGATTAACTTCCTAATTGTTTGCCTAATGACCGCTGATCTGTTATACGGTTCGCTTAACTTTCGCTTTCGTTTATCGTTTGAGGGATCATACCCGGGATCTTATTACTTGGGTTTCCTTAACCTTTCTCAATACATTATAATCCTTTTATGATCCTCTCTTATAATCCTTTAATTTAAATCCTTTTTATCCTGTTACCTTATACTTAATTCTTTTCGTATCTAGTGGATTTCCGGGAAAAATCAAAGTGTTCGGAATTGGATTCTGACGATCTTTACATACACTTATTTACCATATAGAGTACTAATAAAATCTCAGAATATCCATAACAGAACCCCTACATAGTGTGGCATGAAAAGTTTTCTTATCCAGCATAATTTGCAAAATCACTATTCATAAGGGTTTCAAAATTTCCAAAAATTGGGGTTATTACAGTCTCCCCTCCTTAAAAGGATTCCGTCCCGGAATCAGATAAAAATGAATAGGGATACTCTCTTAGCATTGCACTTTCTAACTCTCGAGTAAATTTTCCCACATTGTGGTCCTACCACCAAACTCTGCCTAGTTTGATAACCCTTCTCCTAAGCACTTGTTCCTTTTTACTCTATAACCCTTCCTGGTTGCTCCATATAGGTTACGTCGGGTTGCATGTCTATACGCTCATATGCCCTTATTTATCTGGCATCCGAATTACACTTCCTTAACATTCATACGTGGAACACGTTATGAACTTGCTAAATGTTCGGGGGTAAGGCTAGCTCATATGCTAACTTCCCAATACGTCTTACTATATCCAAGGGTCCAACAATTCGTGGGCCTAGCTTTCCTTTCTTTCTGAACCTCATCCATCTTTTCCAAGGGAATACCTATAACAGCACTAGGTCCCCTACTTCCTATTCCTTGTCCTTTCGTGTCAAATCAACATATTTATCATGTCCATCTTGGGCTACTACCAGCCGTCCTCTGATTAGATCTATCATATCCTTGGTCCTTTGGACCACTGCTGGTCCGAGCATTTTGCGCTCTACAACTTCATCCTAACATAAGGGAGATCGACATTTTCTTCCCTCAAAGATCTCATAAGACGACATCTCGATACCTGACATACGATCTATTATCGTGAGAAAATTCAATCCGCGTTAAGTGATCATTCCAAATTCTTTCAAGTCTATTGCATAGACTCTCATTATAGGTTTTAGCATTAGAGCTTTTGCTTCTCAATACCCATTCTTTTCCAGTTCGTAATCGCTACTACCTTCCGTTCCTAATATTATACTGGTTATACTTTTGCTCGCTAGCATTCTATAACCTTTTAATAAACGCGTCAACCTTAGTATCACGAACGTGTTTCCATTCCGAATACCACCATAACTTTACTACTCCTTTTTCAGCTGCTTCTATCTTTGGAAGCTTGATCAATCATATAGAAGTAAAGGAATTTGTTGAGAGATCACTATGATCATGAACACTTGTTACATTGCATAGTTAGTACAGAAGGTGGCCAGCCTTTAGTACTTGACAAGCAATTAAACAACATGTGGTATCCTACTAGGCTTCTATCACACAGATAGATAGTCATTCGGCAATACCTCCCCTTCTGGAAGGGTTGTTCTTCTCAACTTATACAAAATGAAAAGGAGAGAAAAGAATGATTTGAAGAGAATTGTATATGTGAAAAAAAAATATACTGCCACAAAATATCTGGCTTGGAACCTACCTCTGAACTATAGAGGTTTTGATATAGGAGAACAAAACATATGTGTATTTATATCAACATCAAGTATTATAGCATCGTATTTCACCTGCCTAAATATTTTCGCTATTCCGTCCATCATTCTATGGACCCATGCTCTTCCTCGAGCTTATACACGATCACCTTTGAAACTCCCTCGACATCGAAAATCGAATCTGGAATCTCATTCTAGACATCATCGTTACTAGAATTCTATGCTTGCACCGCAACCTTCCTCGTATAGTAATACGACTCCCTATTGATAAGAAGGAATAAATATTCAATAGGTAAATAATCGACCTAGTTTTTCTATCAAAGCTAACTTATACGTCAACATGACGCGATTAGTGGTACTCAATCTCAACATCCATTCCAATACAACTCTCACGGTTGTAATCAGCTCATTACTCGCAGAATCATTGCTGCATTACTATGGTCCACCACTGACCTACTGTCGTCATTCACTTTCCATGAAATCTTAATAGCTAATCATACGGAGTCCATACCTGTCATATCAAATTCTCCTAGGAGTTAACATAATCACCATTCATAATTCATGAAGAACATTCCAAATTCTGACGTACTTTCATGACATGCAGCAGATAAAATTGCAGAAGAGTTTCAATCAAAGCAATAATTGCAGGTTAATACCATTCTTAATCATATGCCTTCAATAGAAGACTTAACTCGAAGGTTCGTCTAGTCCTTTTTGAAACATGGTCCTGGCTTATCTCAAGATAGTACCTTCTGAGATAGATAGCCCGCTCATGGCGATTACACGAATTAAACCTTTACCAACTACTATTACGGTTGGGTATTGCACAGTCATCAGAAGGAATGTCAATCTTCCAAACCATAATACAACCTTCACGGCTTTTACCATTATTACTGTATTCCTCTGGCACGAGCGTCTGTAATTGTCCTCTTACACTTAAAGTGTCGGCCACCTCTTTGGCCTCTCTTGATAGTAATATATCCTTACAATCAATGTCATCTTAACCACTTTCACTAATTTTCTACCTCATTTCCCATCACTGCTTGTGTGAAGATATTTTCCTTAAAATCTGATGAGTAAAATAAAAAAAAATTATCACCATTTTTCCATAAGTTATTGCCTCAGTCTTTAGAGGTTAATCACTGTCACGACTGACTCTCAATCATACTTAGAACATCTTTTATCTTAGGCCCTAATTGCCCTGAACAATTTCGACCTTTACTGGTTCAATCCATACTTTCTCGTGGTTTAACACGTGCCCACCTGGCATTATTATAATTACGCCATATTTCCTTCCTCAAAATTTCTATTCTTGAGAACTATGAATATTACCTTTCTCCTTGTAAAACCTCTAAGGTTATCCTTAAATTCTTCATCAGGTACACCCTAGGCACAGGGCATATCAAGATACCATTTATTAATACCAGAACCATTGTCTATATACTTCTGGAAAAAAAATTCCACTGATCCTTAAAGGTTGTTATTACCTTAATCCTTTCCAATTCATACTGTCAAAACTCATACTATCCCTATTAAGGGTGAAATGCCAACCTTTATGCATTCCCCTAGGATTCGTTTTAAGTTACCGATGTTCTATCCTTAATTTCACCTTTAAAAAGGTACATGCATCCTTCCATGGATAAATCAAGTCATATATCCCTGATAAGGGCGTCTTATTCAATCATTCCCACCTCGATAGTATATGCCTAATTTCGCAATAACATCTGTATTCAAAATGAGGCCAATCAATATGGCCTCCAAAAGATAACAACGGTTATCCGATTTTCTTGCCTAATTTGGTAACGATACAAGGATGTTCTGGAAGATATTGGTCGTATTCAACGTGAACCTCTTCCTTATAATTCCTTATTTACTTTTGTTGTTTATCTCAACAGTCACCTCAATGTTGGGATATTTTTCATACCTGGCGTCTCCCTTTCTGGGTATCGAGCCACCGGTCTTACACTTCACATTCTTGAAGGTCACTTCCTTCATCCAATTTTCCTAATTTCTTACTTTCTTGTCTCCTTAGTCTATCCGCATTTTATTATTCATCCTTCGAACTATCTCAAGGTTTCCTCGGATCCTCCCAACTTACAGGGAATAAAGTATATGTATCTCTTATGCCTTCAACCATCAATTTTTAACTCATGGTGAATCACCCTCATCCTGACGATTACATTACTTTTCTATTTCTATTGCTACGAGTCTTTAGGGTTTCCTCATACCCAACTCCTTTATCATTCCTCAAACTCTATTGCCTTTATATTCCTTTCCACTTCAGTTTCTTTTTATTTTCCTTTCTCTTATCATTATTTCATGAACCAACACAACATAAGCATTGATTTCAAACATCCCGTCATTCTGGATTCGTGTCCTCAAAACGAATCTTGACAACTTTTACAACTTAGATTCATAATTCATCATACTCGTCTGCCTTTGTTCTGGCTCTAAAGCTTTTACACTATCTCCATAACCTTGGGAGTACTTTCCTGAAAACAATTGACTGAACTTAAATTAGTTTATTAAAATCTCTTGCTTCGTTCCTTCCTTGGCCTTTAACCAGTGGGTGGTCTCTCTCTTAGGAGGGTAAGTGACAGAAACAGTCTTTTACGATTCGTCAATTATTTAGAATCTCAAATGATTCCTCTATTTCCTTTAGCCAGGCTTTTGCCTTGACTGGGTCAGCTTGTTCCTTGGAACTCTGAGAGCTTAGCGACTTAAAGGTCCTGAAAGAATTTCCCACTACATTGTTTCCTCAAGGTGGTGGTTGGGAATAAAGTATAAGTTCTGTTTAGACAGGTCCATGAATTTCCGTATAGGAGTACCGTCTCGGGTCTCCTTATCTCGCTCGACTTCTGTTTTCTTAGTCTAAATATTTCTTCCTACTCCCCATAATTGGGGTCATCTTTTAATTTAAACTCCTCATTTTCCACTTTATTATATTCTAGGTTCCTTATATCTTAATTGCGACCTCCCTGATTATCACATTCAAGGTTTGCCCCTAATCTTATTCCTTGTGGGGGCATATTACTTGGAAAAATTTTGAGAATCTCTGGATATTTGTCTTACTTACTTTGCTTAAGTCTTTCCCTCGTTCAGTCCTTGCACGATTGCAAATTATGAATTCTCAAGTTCTATAAACTTCATGACACTCTCTTAAGTGTTAATAGTGCAATTAACAATATGAACTTATCACCACAAACTGATCTGAACTGAAATTAACGAATATATACATAACCATTGGTTCGAGGGTACAACAACTGAACATATTAAAGAGAATTACATCATGTGATCTGATCACTTCTATCCAAAAAGTACTACCATAGATAATCATCTAGTCATTAAAACTAATCATTCATAACTTAGGCTAATCCTCCAAAAGCGGTGCTACATGAAACCCTTTTCTGATTGCTCTGGCTCTGCACACTACCATGGATCAAGAAATGCGGGCACGCACGACATCCCTAACCTGCTCCATCACAGAGGTGATGAGGTCTAAGATAGTTGCAAGTAGAGCTGGATCAATCTGACCCTCAAGATGGCCTCTAGCTGTAACACGGGTGGTAGCCTCAATCCTTTCCATGCTATGAGCTAATCCTGCCGGAAGTACCACGCCCTCAATCCTTGGTGCAGTAAGTCGATCCAACAGATCACTCCTAATATTACGGGCCTCGGACAGGCCACCCAAAGTCATGTGATAATTGGCGATAAGAGAAGCCTGAGTGGTAGCATCTAGCAGTCCATGGGGTGCAGGTGGCGCAGACCCAGGAGATCCAAACGGATAACCAAGCACGGTATCAGGTGACAATGGTGCAGGAGATAAAGGTGGCATTTCCTCAGTAGGTGCTGGGCTCTGTACAGGGGAGGGAACAGGAATTGGTGGAACCTCATGGATGTCTACAGGAACCTCTGAAAGAGGGTCTGATACTGGTATAATTGGGGTCGTGGAAGGCCCCACTCCTTCTGCCCTCATTAACCTTTGTGCCCTTGGTAACTCTTCATCCTCTAGTGCCACCCTCGCGGCCATTCTTGCTCTGGTAGTCGCCCTGACTACGGTCATCAATTCTTCAGCGGTCCTCTCTTCATTCTCATCAGGATCCTCCATGAGATCCTCCTCAGCCACAATCCTTTCCGGAATAACATCCTCAACCGCAACATTCTCAATATAAATCTCATCCGGTCCCTCATTAGGGTACTCTATCGGATTCATAATTTGATCTCCAACTTGTAATAAAACATCCTCATGCTGATGCTCCTGAACCTCAGGGTTCGGTGCCCCGCTGCCCTATACGAGAACGAACTATGTTACTATCACGATATTTATAAGGGTTCCCGTAAGGGTTTTAACTGTCAGTACTACGTTAGGTAGCCCGACTATGAACTTGGAAAGAGTTCTTATTATCTTAGTGAACTTATTATCTTAACGTCACATCATCTCTGAGGCTTATAACGCTTAGCTCTGATACCATTTCTGTAACACCCCCAAATCCGGGGTCGGGGATTCGGGTTGTCACGAGTTCCAGTTCCCTTAATAACACCCAATCTTAGTAAACAATCAATTACTCTGTACTATGACCCCACAACAAACACACACACCACAAGTTATAGTCTCAGAGATGAATAACCAAAAATAATCACAAGTCGTTTTATTCCACAATTATAAGCCAATACACCTTAAAAGGGTTTCTGAATAAATTTACATTTTTTTTGCCATTATTACAATTGATAAAGATACATAAGTCTGGTACATCAAAAGTTGAAAGCCTAGCCTATTGGTAGTTCCTACCTCAGCTACAGCGACATCAACGCCTATAGGAAACTGCGGAACATTTCCTAATCGCTTGCGAATCGGGAGCTTGGTCCTGTTCATCTTTTCTATCTGTTGTTGTGTGATGGAAGAAGAAAGCAAGGGTGAGCAGCAAGCCCACCAAAATAATATGTATAATGATTAACAATATATGAGCCTTCTCATAGTACTCATGAAAGTCTTGGTCAAAAGAAATGAACCAAGTTTGATCTCTTAATGCGATGAAGTCGTAAAATATTCAGTATATGTACATATATACTTTTCACAATCTTTGAAGTCCTCTGACATGTATAATATACACAGAGTTCCAGTTTATAACTGTATAAAAATATCGTTGCAATGTGATCTCATATATCTAACCTTGTGTCAACGTTTTTCTGAAAATCTTTGACATGCACAAGATAATCATTTACTAGATATAAGTTTAAAAGATGAAGTTACCAGATACTCCAATATACTTATATCTTTTCCAAATACTACTTGAACTACCACCGTTCAAGTTATAATTAGTTTCAAAAGTTCATCACATAGATGAGACTACAAGACAAGACTTGTATAGAATAAAGCTTTAAAATATCATCAAAATAAAATGAAGTTACGAGATACTTCATTTGATGCAAACATCATTTTGAAAATTCGATCCTGCCAACACTCAACAATCGCCCAACCGTAGCCTTTCTATCGAAGTGCTCTGGGTAGTGTTGCAGAAATATCCAATTGGATGATGAACTCATTACAGGAGTTTGCCGCGCCAGGAAGACCACTTACGATGATCAGTCGCAGTAGTGCAACCCCACCATTTTCTACATGTAGAGGAGAACCTGTCGGATTTACTTGTCAACTGAACACTGGACTCCTAAGGAATGGACCGTCTTAGCGGAACTTCCAGGCCATTTGGGACAATATAATATGGCTGGGCCGGCGCCACTCGACCACTTACGCCACTCCTAGTTCAGATGAAATCCATGACTCTGAAACGTAAAGCTCGTCCCCCTTTTCCCTAAGTAGAAACTTGTTGATACGGCTCCACCAAGAAGTCGTATCTAGTTGGAAAGGAAAACTCACCGATATTTCCCAGGCGATGCCTGTTATTGGATTAACTTATTCCAAGAATTTTACTTCCCGAGTGTTGGGTAAGTAATCAAAAACTCTTTTATCAAAATAGCACCTTTTTGCGAATATAAAACACACCACAGAGCCGGATCCCTCAGGTTTTGAGTGAGTATTTAAATCCCCTTCGAAAGGAGGATCTTAAATATAAAAAAAATGAGTTTTGGGATCCGCCCTAACTTTTAAAATCATTTTGAAGACTCGAAAACATTTTTAAGAATGTTTGGAGTGATGCTGATTTAATAACATAAATCAGTCCCAATATATTAGAAAATATCTGAATATTATTATTTAAATAATATTCCCATAAAAAATAATCTTTATAAAAATAATTGAAGTAGAAGTTGTAAAACTTATACTTGAAATGAATATTAAATAACCAAAGATATACTTATACGAAAGTAATATCTTTATTTGAATAATCAAAAGTGAGTTTGATTATCGACACATTATTCTTTAATAAATTAAAGAATATTAATTAGTAAATAATCGGAGTCATAAGTCCTCGAATCAATATTCAAAATAATATTCATTAATAAAATAAACGGAGTCATAAGCCCTCGAATGAATATTCAAAATAATATTCATTAATAAAATAAAGGGAGTCATAATTCCTCGGATGGATATTCAAGTAATATTCATTAAATAATATAAATTTATCGAATAAACCTTATTCGATTAATAGTTTTTAAAAACTATTACCATATATATATAAAATATATATATTATACTCGGGAACATCGACTCCCGGTTTAGAAATATGTGCACCTTTTTATCCCATACTAAGGGTAACTCAAATACCGCTTATCTCTAGCATAGGTATTATGCAACTATAAGCATTTTAACCAACAGATATATAATTCAAGAATATGAAACAGGCATGCATATATACCATATCACATGCTACAATATATCGCAAGAATTTGCTAATAACAAATATGCATTTATCGCAAGATCATGCATATACACATATACATCACAACAACAGTTATACGGGTAGAAAACTTGCCTGAGCGACTGGGGGTTACAAATGGCTCGGGACGAGTCTGGTAACCTATAAACAACATGTAAGTTGGAATTAAACCAAAGTCACTTGTAAACCTATACTTTAACCAAATTAGACTCTAACGCTCGCTTTGCGCTTACTGATTCTCTTAAGTCACTCGAGTACCCTCGGCTCCACCATTTTTAATAAATTAACCATTACGAGTTTTAAGGAGATTCTTTCGCGAGTGTCTTACCAACTTCCTAACACACTTTACATAAATGTTTCATACTCCAATTAGCCCTTTTAGGTCTTTAAACTGTGTTTCAAATTAAGGTGAGGGGTAATGATTCGTTCGTGAAACGTCGTTACTTAAAACGGCCGTTTCTCCTAAACCGTACATCGGAATCAAACGAACCAAATATCAAAACGAAGCTTGTAACATGAACTATATAAACATGGCAATGGTCAAAACCTAGCAGGGAGTTCTCGGGTCCTAATGTTATGAACAAAAGCAGTCTAAAGTAAATCGGACATTACGACGGCTATGTTTACGTGATTTCCCAATTTTATACCATTCCAATTCAACCACTAATCAATCCCAATCCATCCATTCAACCAAAATCCATCCTCACTACATCATAACAGCCCCAATCAACTCAACATTAACAATTTATACTTATTCTTAAACTTGAATTTAAACTATACTTAAGTCCTTTAACCAAACCATAAGATTTCAACCTTCAATTCACTACCATTCCAACCCAAACTGTAAACCAACAAGCATCAAGCTACTCTTTACCATAACTATCAAAATCATCCTAATATACAAATTAAAGCTAGGGTTTGGAGATGTTATACCTTCCTTGAAGCTTTTAATCAATGAAAGATCCTTGGAATGCCCATGGAAGCCTTGATCTATGCTTAAGCTACCTTGAACTTTCATAAAAAAAATCAAGAAAACCAAAGTTATTTCTTGAAGGTTACTATTCACCATCTTCTTCCTTGATTTATTGGAAGAGATTGTGAAGGAATTAGAAGCTTAAACTTATAGGACATCCATATCTATGTACAAGGAACCTTAGATAATTACCTTGTGATTTAACAATGCTTGGAACTTGATTTTTGATTTTTCTTCCTTTGAAAAGAAGAAAAAGCCGAGAGCAATGTTGAAGGAATGAAATAATTTTGTGTTTGCTTTGATTTGTTTTGGCTAGCTTGGTTGTTTTTGTTTTGTTTTTGGGTAATTACCTTTCTAACCTTGACTTTGTGTGGTTTTAAATCAACCACATCTCCTTCCCCTTAGGTCATGCTTATGTCATGCTTATGATGTCATCATCCCTTACTTGCCCTCTTCTTATTGGTTGGATGACCTCATCATCCCTAACCTCCTTGATTAACTTCCTAATTGTTTGCCTAATGACCGCTGATCTGTTATACGGTTCGCTTAACTTTCGCTTTCGTTTATCGTTTGAGGGATCATACCCGGGATCTTATTACTTGGGTTTCCTTAACCTTTCTCAATACATTATAATCCTTTTATGTTCCTCTCTTATAATCCTTTAATTTAAATCCTTTTTATCCTGTTACCTTATACTTAATTCTTTCCGTATCTAGTGGATTTCCGGGAAAAATCAAAGTGTTCGGAATTGGATTCTGACGATCTTTACATACACTTATATACCATATAGAGTACTAATAAAATCTCAGAATATCCATAACAGAACCCCTACATAGTGTGGCATGAAAAGTTTTCTTATCCAGCATAATCTGCAAAATCACTATTCATAAGTGTTTCAAAATTTCCAAAAATTGGGGTTATTACAACTCACTACGCCATAGATGTCTTTAACCAACACCAAAAATGTGTTGCTATAGACCCCTAAAACTGTTGCTATAGGCAAAAATAGGTCTATTTGTTAGTCTCTAAACACGTGCTAATAATACATGCAAGTATACGCATTCACAAGTAATATAGAATTATTTCTAATTCGTTCCCACAGAGACTGGCTTTGGTTAACTATATAATTTATGCACTTATACACCGATGATATGGTTATTATCCAATGCTAAGACGATAACAAATTGGGGTTGATTATAACTATGAATTAAACTAAGAATTATAACTAAGAGAATAAAAATGGTTAAATTAATATATATGATAAACATGGGATTCTAACTTCATTAAATACTTCATTCAATAGCTTGATTATTCTTAATCTTAGCATGTAATAGTGATGACACTAATCAGATAACACAAAACTAATAAACGCCAACTTTCGTTGCACGAATACCATACTACCAGACATCCACAAAAGAGATAGAAGTTGAATAGACACCAATTATATTGAGATCCTATATGTCTACAGAATTTGACAACATAACGGTTTAATGAGCAAGTTATCTATCGTGATTTCATAGGGCGAGTAAGATGGTAAAATTACATACGAATCATGCATAATAATAACACATGAACCTATGCTAGCATGGCAAGTTCTGAATCCTTAAATTCACTGTCGCTTCATTAAAGATTAACACGCTATCTTATAAGTTCACGACGCTCATATGACGAATAAGCACAACCAATACTAGTTTATCATACAATCACCACACACTAAGGTATCAAAATAAATTAACTAAAGAAATCCATAAATAAATACGCTAGAACCCCACGATGACGATTAGCCCATAATTGGACTCATCAACAACATGAGTTCCGATGAAAATATGGTATAATAAACATAGTCTTTATACTGAATAAATAATAAAACCAAGTACGAAACAAGAGTAAGGTTCACGAATAAGAAAACTAGCATCCAAGTAACAACTTAGAATAAAGATTCACAAGTAAAAATAAGATCTTCTTCGTCTTCGTTGAATCGTGTTAACACAGTCTTCTTACGGCTCTCCTTGTGCTCTGGTATATCCGTCTCTCTAGAATATGTCCTTTATTTAAGTATATATAGTAGCCCATGAAAGATAGAAGTCCTCCAACTGTAAATCAACTAGAATCAGGATTCTGGGATCCTGACCCGGCGCGACCGCGCGCTTCAAAAGTGGGCACGCTAGCTCTCTGACAAATTGGCGTGGCCGCACGCTAGACCAACGCGGGCACGCCGTTCTTTCGGAAAAACTTCTGATTTTCTTTAATTCTTACTGCAATCGAGTTGGCTTCCGGAGCTTTATTCTTTCGACATCATCCTAACATCATATTAGCACCAAAACAATGCTAATTCACCTGATTCTTAGAATAATGCCTGAAATGCAAAAACACTAGAAAACACATTAAAACACCAACAACTTGAGTACAAATGCATAAATTCAAAGCTTAATAGAGCATTATAAAGTGTCCTAATTTCCACTCAACATACCCCCAAACTTGAATCGATGCTTGTTCTCAAGCATAAATAGACTCAAAGAACAAGAAATAAAAATGCATGAATGCATCTAAATGAATAAAACGATCCCAATAGAATAATTAAACCAATCAACAAGCAATATCTCAACAAATACAGTTACTCGCATAAAGATCAATCAAACCATACAAATCAATCTACAACCCAGAGACGTGCGTGTGTGCAACTGCTTAAAGATATATTATCGCCACTAGATCAATAATCATGACTCACTATTCATCAAAGCGATCATAAGGTTATAAAAAGAATAAAAGCTAGACTCAAAATAACTTATAACACTTCAATTCGTATATCGGAGTTTTATATGGATTCATGCTTTTATTCAAACATAACAACACACATATGCTTATTTGATCGTACAATGAGTGAGGTCCACAAAAGACTTATACAATAGTACCCATGTAGCGAGCGTTAGGTTAGCGGATCCCAGACTATAAAAGCCTTAGGTCACTAGGCACAAAATCTCCAAAGAACTTAATAACTCGAGTACTAAAGAGCCCACTCGTGATCAATTATACATAACACTTATCTTTTTTTCTCTTTTTTTTCTTTCTTTTTTCTTTCTCTTTTTTTTCACAATTTCTGAACGAGTGTGTTTCGCTCCATCTCGTTCAACCCTAAACTACTCATATAAATATGAGCCGGCTACCATCCATTTGACACCTAGCCAACACAACTAGCAATGAAATCCAATTTTTCTCCAATTTCTAAAAATCCATGTTATTTTATTATTAAGAGAATATCCTAAATTCTAAATATAAATAAGTGATTAAACCTCGACAAACAAACAAACCATGACCATGATCTAGTACTTTAGCAACCTATAAGACTTAGTGAATATACAAGTATCTCTAGCATGCAAATTAACTTAATACAACTAAATATTACTAAATATGACATCACTACACTAGCATCAATATCACAAGTCAATCAGAAAAATCATCTACATTATCATGTTACAATGCAAATGTATGAATTATATTAACAAACTATCATAAAAACTACCAAAAATAAAAAAAAGCTACATGGAAAAATATGCAACTATATGAACTAAACTATCATGAATATGAAAACTACATGCGACTCATACAAAACATATTCCTTTAACTACTACCCCCAAACTTAAAATATTCATTATCCTCGGTGAAGGTAATAGTAAGGAATCAGGCATACCTACTCTAAATCAGGATCATCACCCTCAATGGGTGGAGTGTCAGGCGTGTCCGTAGATGGATACATGGAGTCCTCACCAAATATTGGCCACTGGATGTCAACACCGGTGGCTCTGAAAGATGTCCCCAATGCCTAGGTGAGATCACATGCAAACCTGTTGTGGATGTCATGCATCGCATCCATCCTCCTAGCCAGACACCTATACTGCGCCATGTTCATGCCAGCTCCAACACCAGCTCCTTCCTCCTTCTCATGTTCCCGCTGCGATGGCCCCGCCTTACCTCCTAGCTGAGATCTCCAAGTAGTCCTGCTCGTCTGGGTGACCCCAGCAGTTGGCCTCCCACCAGGTACATGGTCAAAAGTATAACCAAGCCCCTTCAGATCGGGTTTGCCTCCATCCCACTCTTGCATTATAGCCAAAGTAGTGTTGTCAATAGGAGCACTCGGGATCTGCAACTGCTCATGTGCTGGCCAATTAACACCAACTGCCACGCACAATTTCGTCACAACGGACGCATACGGTATAGACTCTGTGGTACTCCCCCTCAAGAACTTCAGAATACCATGACAAATCACCATCCCAAGATCCACATAATCGACCTGAAGAATGCCCCACAACAGCCGTGCACGCTCCACGGTAATCTCATGCACATGACACGATGGCATAATATTGGCACAAATAAATGCGTTACATGCTCAGGAAAACCTGTTCATGCAGGAAGCCAGGAACGTAGAATACTCAGTAGTGCCCCTCTTGATCTTCCGCTGTATATCAGGCATGCATAGCATAGCCACACTAAGATCCAGATCAAAGTCCTCTGGAGTCTTATTATTCCAAGTGTCCTGCCCGGGCTTCCTCGCGGGCTGCTCAATTACTCTCCTAATAGCATCAGCAATATACTCCATAGTCATCCTTTGCACCACCGTGAAGCCATTCTTCTCAGCCTTCGCATTTGCATAGAACTCGCGAACAACACGCATGGGCACAGCAGCGGGTGCCTCGCAAAAAGGAACCCAACCCATCTCCAGAATCAAATCCAACAGCTTACCATCCTTCCCCGATGGCAGAAAACCTATCTCCTTGATGATAGACTTCGAGGGAAGCCTCGTATACTCCACTTCAGCCTCAGGAGTAGAAAACCTCGGCCTCACACCTCCCGCACTAGAAGAGTCGGTGGTGTTGTTGTTTACTTGTGTTCTTTGTCTCTTGGGTGCAATTGGAATTGAGTAGAGAGAATAAGAGTTTGTGTTTGAGAGAGAATTTATGTTTGAGAAATTTGTGAAGTGGTGAAGAAGTTTGTGTATAAGTGTATGTATATATAGGAGGTGAAAAGAGAATTGTATATGGAATAGAAGTGGGATTTGATTATGGGAATAGTGGGAATAATGGGTTTGATTTGGAGAGTAAAATTTGGGATATGGGTGACTAAAATTCGGGTAGGAATTGATTTTGTAGCAAAAATCCGATTTTTCCTCTTCAAAACTGCTATTTTTATTTTTTTGAGTCAGGACCTCGGCGCGGCCGTGCGCTAAGACAGTGCGGGCACGCGCTACTTCTTCCAAATCGGCGCGGCCGCGCGCTAGATCAGCGCGGGCGCGCCGTGTCTCTGTAATTTCAGCACGACCGCGCGCTAGATCAGCTCGGGCGCGCCGGGAGTTGGCCCTGAATTTTTCTGTTTTTCTAATTTTTTTGTGATTTTCTCTTTTCTTCTTGCTTCCTCTACTTATTAAAGTACAACAAACTTGGGTAGCCTCCCAAGAAGCGCTTGCTTTACGTCGTTAGCTTGATGTAGAAACTCGAGATCAAACGGACAATAAAACGGCACTAACCACCTCACGGTTTGCCGTGTCACCATAGTAATGCTTCAACCTCTGACCATTTACCTTGAATACTTGGCCCGGATCATTCTCAAAAATCTCCACCGCTCCATTTGGAAACACAATTTTGACAACGAACGGCCCTGACCATCTTGACTTCAACTTTCCAGGAAAAAGACGGAGACGAGAGTTGAACAAAAGAACTTGTTGCCCCGGCACAAATATTTGAGCACTAGACCCTTATCGTGCCACCTTTTGACTTTCTCCTTATACATTTTGTTGTTCTCATAAGCTTGAAGTCGAAACTCATCAAGCTCATTTAATTGAAGCATCTTCTTTTTACCAGCTGCATCCAAATCCAGATTCAATTTTTTCAAAGCCCAATACGCCTTATGCTCGAGCTCCACAGGCAAATGACACCCCTTATCATAAACCAACTGAAACGGCGATATTCCCAATGGAGTCTTATATGTTGTTCTATAATCCCAAACAGCTTCATCAAGCTTCAAAGACCAATCTTTCCTCGATGGACACACAACTTTTTCTAAGATACGCTTAATCTCTCGGTTAGATACCTCAGCTTGACCATTCGTCTGAGGATGATAAGCCGTAGCAATGCGATAATTCATATTATACCTTTGCATCATAGCAGTGAACTTGCAGTTGCAAAAATGTGACCCCTCATAACTGATTATGGCTCTTGGAGTTCCAAACCTTGTGAATATCTGCTTGTGAAGAAAATTAAGTACCACCTTCGCATCATTCATTGGCAACGCCTTAACTTCAACCCATTTCGACACATAATCGACCATCAACAAGATATACTGATTGTTACAAGATGAGACAAATGGCCCCGTGAAGTCAATTCCCCAAACATCAAAGACTTCGACCTCAAGAAGCACATTAAGAGGCATCTCATCCCTTTTGGACATATTACCCACACGTTGACATCGATCACATTTCAAAACGAACTAATAAGCATCTTTAAACAAAGTTGGCCAAAAGAAACCTGCTTGAAGAATACGAGATGTTGTCTTTTCTCCACCATAATGTCCTCCATAAGCCGTTAAGTGGTAATCTCTCAAGATCCCCCCGTTTCGCTTTAAGAAATACATCTCCTTATGATTTGGTCAGCTCCTTGGAAAAAAAGAAATGGATCATCCCACATATACCACTTCACTTCATGTAGAAACTTCTTCCTTTTAGCTGGAGTCAATTCTGGAGGCATAACGTTACTCACAAGGTAGTTCACTATATCGGCGAACCACGGTTCCTCTACTTTCACTCCAAATAATTGCTCATCGGGAAAAGATTCATTAATTAAAGACTTATCTTGTGAAGTAGCAATTGGATCCTCTAAACGCGAGAGATGATCGGCAACTTGATTTTCAGTCCCTTTCCTGTCCTTGATCTCTAACTCAAACACCTGAAGTAAAAGAACCCATCGAATCAACCTTGGCTTCGAGTCCTTCTTTAAGATAAGATATCGAATTGCAGCATGATCAGTGAAAACTATCACCTTCGTCCCAAGTAGATACGATCGAAATTTCTCAAAACCATAGACGATAGCCAAAAGTTCTTTCTCAGTAGTGGTGCAATTCAGTTGAGCACCATTAAGAGTCTTACTGGCATAGTAGACTATATGAAATATGTTGTTCTTGCGTTGCCCAAGAACTGCTCCAACTGCATAATCACTCGCATCACACATTATTTCAAATGGTTCAGACCAATCAGGTGCAGTTTATGACATGTGCCGAAATCAAACTCTTTTTCAATATCTCAAAAGCAGCAAGGCACTCATCATCAAACTTGAAAGGAACTTTTTTCTCTAGAAAATTGCACAACGGCTTCGAAATCTTCAAGAAGTCCTTGATGAATCGCCTATAGAAACCCGCATGACCAAGAAAACTGTGAATTCCCTTAACAGATATGGGTGGAGGGAGATTTTCGATCACCCCCACCTTGGCTTTGTCCACCTCTGAAACTTTACTAGAAACTTTGTGAGCAAGAATGATGCCTTGGCGCACCATAAAATGACATTTATCCCAATTGAGAACCAAATTGGTCTCAACGCACCTTTTCAATACTAACCCAAGATTGTGCAAGCATTCGTCATAAGAAGTTGCAAAGATGGAGAAATCATCCATGAACACTTCTACGTTATTTCTAATCATATCAGAGAAGATAGCCATCATATATCTCTGAAAAGTGGCTAGCGCTCCACATAGCCCAAAAGAAACTCTTCGGAAAGCAAAAGTGCTGAAAGAACATGTGCATGTAGTCTTCTCTTGTTCTTTTGGAGTGATACAAATCTGATTATATCCTAAATAGCCATCCAGAAGACAATAGTATTCATGCCCAGCCAATCTATCCAGCATCTGATCAATAAAAGGAATAGGGAAGTGATCATTCCTTGTAGCTTTGTTCAATTTCCTATAATCCATGCAAACTCTCCACCCCGTGACTGTTCGTGTAGGAATAAGTTGATTCTTCTCATTTGCTACCACAGCTATACCACCTTTCTTTGGCACACATTGAATTAGGCTCACCCATAAACTGTTAAAAATAGGATAGATGATCCCTGCATCTAGCCACTTAAGGATTTCCTTCTTCACAACCTCTTTTATGACCGGATTCAGCCTTCTCCGTTGCTCAACAGTACGCTTGCTTCCCTCCTCTAGCAGATTTTTGTGTAGACAATAAGAAGGGTTGATTCCCTTGATATCTGTTATAGTCCAACCAATTGTCGATTTGAACTTTCTAAGAATTCTCAAAAGCTTCTCCTCATCGGTACCTGAAAGGTCAGATGCAATAATAACAGACAAAGTAGATGCATCACCTAAAAATGCATACCTCAAATGTTCAGGTAAAGGTTTAAGCTCAAGAGTAGGAACTTCCTCAATAAATGGCTTGAGGCGCTTCGGAGAACTTTTCAACTCCTCCAAACCAAGAGATTAAAAAGGCATATCCATCTTTCGCTTCCAGGGAGAAGCATTAAATATTGAAAGTGCTCATCACCTTCGTCATCTTCACTATCAGAATTCCCCAATAAGGCTTTCTCTAAGACATCGGACCTTAGCAATCGATCGAGTTCAGAATTAACCACAATATTGACCATTTCCACCTTAAAACACTCCTCATTTTCTGTAAGGAATTTCATGGCATTGAACACATTAAAAGTTACATCTTGATCCATCACTCGCATGGTAAGCTCACCTTTCTGCACATCTATCAAAGTAGTTCGGCCAATAGCCAAGAAAGGTCTTCCCAAGATTATGGAAATTTTCTTATCCTCCTCAAAATCAAGAATTACAAAATCAGCAGGGAAAATGAGTTTATCCACCTTGACCAAGACATCCTCCACAATACCTCGCGGATATGTAATAGAACGATCGGCCAACTGCAAAGTCATGTATGTAGGTTTTGGATCAGGCAAGTCCAACTTTTTGAAGATTGACAATGGCATTAAATTGATGCTAGCTCCCAAGTCACATAGACACTTATCAAATGACACCTTTCCAATGGTGCAAGGAATAGTGAAGCTTCCAGGATCTTTAAGCTTCAGAGGTAATTTCTGTTGCAGCACCGTACTGCATTCCTCCGTGAGAGCAACGGTCTCTAAGTCATCTAGCTTCACCTTTCTAGAGATAATACATTTCCTAAATTTTGCGTAACTAGGCATTTGTTTAAGAGTTTCAGCGAAAGGTAAGTTGATATTAAGTTTCTTGAACACCTCCAGAAACTTCGCAAACTGCTTATCCAGTTTCTTCTTCTGCAGCCTCTTAAGAAAATGAGGTGGAGGATAGATCTGTTTCTCCCCAGTATTACCCTCAGGAGGAGTGTGCTCAACAGTAGTCTTCCTTGGCTCCACTACAGCTTCCTTCTGCACTTCTTCTTCTTCAGCCTCTACTTCAGAATCTGGAGTCTTAGCTTTTTCAGGATTCATAACCTTACCAGACCTCAATGTGATTGCTTTAACATGCTCCTTAGCTTCCTTCGTTCCTGGCACTTCAGTATCGTTCGGAAGCGTGCTAGGTTGTCGATTCAGTAATGCATTAGCAATTTTCCCGATTTGATTCTGCAAGGTCTTGATAGACACAGCTTGGTTCTTGCACATGGGCCTCAACTCCTCCAATTCAGATTTTTCATTAGCTTGAGGTAACTACTGAAGTTGAAGTTGTTGCTTCGGGACATATTGCGGTTACTGAAAACTAGGAGGGTTATGTTGCCTTGTCGTATATGGCTGATAAGATTGGTGCACCGCATTCTGATTATTGCTCCAGCTGAAGTTAGGATGATTGTGGTTGTTTGGATGATAAGTGGCTAAAGCTTGTTGTTGTGATCTCTGAAAATTGCTTACAAATTGAGCGGATTCGCTAGAAATAGCACACTGCTCAGTCTCATAGGCACCAGCACATAGCTCACAGACACTAGTGATTTGATTAACTCCATAATTAGTCAAAGTGTCCACCTTCATCGTCAAAGCCTTAAGTTGGGTAGCTATAGCAGTTGCTGCATCCAACTCCAGAATTCCTGCTACTTTTCCCTAAGTCAGTCTCTGGGAAGGATTATGGTATATTAGCAGCCATCAGTTCAATCAATTCATAAGCTTCATTGTAGCTCTTAGCTCACAAGGCTCCTCCTGATGCTGCATCAAGCATGGGTCTAGAAATAGACCCAATCCATTGTAGAAACAGTTTATAATCATCCAATCAGGCATGCCATGGTGTGGAACTTCCTTAACATCTCCTTATATCGATCCCAAGCCTCACACAAGGATTCTCCAGTTTGCTGAGCAAACTGAGTAAGAGCATTCCTGATTGCAGTAGTATTTGCCATAAGGAAGAATTTAGTGAGAAAATTTTGAGCAAGATCCTCCCATGTGGTGATAGACCCTGGTGGTAGAGAATATAACCAGCACTTCGCTTTATCCCAGAGAGAATGGGAATAGTCGTACCTTGATAGCATCTTCAGTTACACCATTGAACTTGAAAGTGTCGCAGATCTCAATGAAATCCCTGATGTGCATATTGGGGTCTTCAGTAGGAGAACCCCCAAACTAAACTGAGTTATGTATCATCTAAATCGTGCTTGACTTGATCTCAAAAGCGTTAGCCAAGATCGATGGCCTGATGATACTTGACTGAATATCATTGATCTTAGGCTGAGAATAGTCCATCAAAGCCTTACAAATTTCTGTTTGATCCTCCATCACTTCTAAAACTGGTTCCTCTACTTTCTCTTCTTCTTCTATCTTCTCTTCATCCTCAAAAACCTCCCTTCGAACAACTACAACTTCTTCCTCGGCTTTATCCAGAGTTCTCTTACGAGACCGCGAATGCGTATGCATACACGCTCGCTAGAGTACTTGATATAAGACAAGGGAATAGATAAGTAACAATGTCCGAGTCAATGAACTTTAACGATCACTGATGACAAACACATAAATAAACAATTAACACTGCTGTCCCCGGCAGCAGCGCCAAAAACTTATTAGTCGCTAAACACGTGCTAATAACAGCAGTGCCAAAAACTTATTAGTCGCTAAACACGCGCTAATAATACACACAAGTATATGCATTCGCAAGTAATATATAATTATTTCTAGTTCGTTCCCACAGAGAATGGATTTGGTTAACTATGTAATTTATGCACTTATGCACCGATGATATGGTTATTATCCAATGTTAAGACGATAACAAATTGGGGTTGATTATAACTAAGAATTAAACTAACAATTATAGCGAAGAGAATAAGAATGGTTAAATTAATATATATGATAAAATGGATTTCTAACTTCATTAAATACTTCATTCAATAGCTTGATTGTTCTTAAACTTAGTATGTAATGGTGATGACACTAATCAGATAACACGAAACTGATAAATGCCAACTTTTGTTGCACGAATACCATACTACCAGACATCCACAAAAGAGATAGAAGTTGAATAGACACCAATTATATTGAGACCCTATATTTCTATAGAATTTGACAACATAACGGTTTAATGAGCAATTTATCTATCGTGATTACATAGGGCAAGTAAGATGGTTAAAATTACCTACAAATCATGCATAACAATAACACATGAACCTATGCTAGCATGGCAAGTTTTAAATCCTTAAATTCACTGTCGCTTCATTTAAGATTACACGCTATCTTTTAAGTTTGCTCATAAGACGAATAAGAACAACCAATACTAGGTTATTATACAATCACCACACACTAAGGTATCGAAACAAATTAACTAAAGAAATCCATAAATAAATCCGCTAGAACCCCACGATAACGATTAGCCCATAATCGGACTCATCATCAACGTGGGTTCCGATGAAGACATGGTATAATAAACGTAGTCTTTATACTGAATAAATAATAAAACCAAGTACGAAACAAGAGTAAGGTTCAAGAATAAGAAAACTAGCATCCAAGTTACAACTTAGAACAAAGATTCACAAGTAAAAACAAGATCTTCTTCGTCTTCTGAATCGTGCTAACACGGTCTTCTTACGGCTCTCCTTGTGCTCAGGTATATCCGTCTCTCTAGAAAACATCCTTTATTTAAGTATATATAGCAGCCCATGCAAGATGGAAGTCCTCCAATTGTAAATCAACTAGAATCATGATTCTGGGATCCCGATCAGGCGCGACCGCGCGCTTCATCAATGCGGGCGCACTGGCTCTCTGACAAATTGGTACGGCCGCACGCTAGACCCGCACGGGTGCGCCGTGCTTCTGGAAAAACTTCTGATTTTCTTTAATTCTTGCTGCAATCGAGTTGGCTTCCGGAGCTTTATTCTTTGGACATCATCCTAACACCATATTAGCACCAAAACAATGCTAATTCACCTGATTCTTAGAATAATGCCTGAAATGCAAAAGGACAAGAAAAAACATTAAACCACCAATAACTTGAGTAGAAATGCATCAATTCAAAGATTAATAGAGCATTATAAAGTGTCATAAATGTCACTCAACACTATTGCAACACTTTTTGGATGTTGGGTCTAAGGCCGTCACTATAGGTATCTAACCTTACACCTAGAGGTGGCCAACTGGGCGGGTTTGAACAGCCCACTCGAAACCGGCTCGCATACAACCCTGATTTTATTCGGCCCGAACCGGTCCGGTTCAAACCCGCACAGCTCGTTAAAATTAGAGTGTCGGTTACGAATATGAAAACAAAAATTCGGGACCGAACCCGGCCCGCACAAGCAGCGACCTGCTCAGCCCGCACATCCTTAAAACATACAAGCTGTTTTCTACATATAAAGTCATGGCTCTTGAATCAAGAGTCTTGATGCTTTGTCAAACTTGAACAAATTTTTTAAATATAAATATTCTACTTCATGTAATTTTTATTCAATACCAACAACTATTAACCCCCAAATCCACTACAAGGCAAAGAGCTGTAGAAACGTAGCCAACTATTTTTATATTAGCTCAACAAATCTTGTACTTCAATATTAAACTGGTTACCAGCCACATGTTGCATGTTGCAGTAATTATTAAAGAATCAAACCAGACAAGTAGTCCGCAAGCTCGCACAACCCGCCCATGCACACACAACAGGCTCCAATCAGTAGTGCCGGCTACGAGTTCAATTTTCACGGCACGGCCCGAGCCCGACACAGCCCGTTTCACTTTCGGGCCGATTACGAGTTCAAACATCCGAACACTAACCCGTCTTCAACCCGACCCGGCTCGCACGGCCCGCACAGATGGCCATCTCTACTTACACCAGTGTCAATCTATAGCAAAACAGCAAAATATGTTGCTATAGATATAAATTGCAACAAGATTTTTAGAGTATAGAAACATAGATTTTATGTTGCAATAAAGGTACTGACAGACAAAAAAGTGGGTCCTACAAGTAGGCCCTACATCAGTAGTTTTTAAATATTCACATTTTATAGTTTTTTGTTTGTTTTTCTTTAAATTTTCACAAATATAATAATAAATAGACAACTATTTAAATGCAAAATATAAAAATCAAATTAAATTAATAAATATAAAACTCATGAATCATAATTATAAAGAGATGAATCAAGTTCTACAGAAGTTATATTCTAGTTTCATTAAGAACTCAAGTTCTGTAAAAATATAAGTTCACGTATTATCAAACAATACTACAATCTATATATGTGGTTCTGTAAATGGACTATCTTGATCACGCGCAGACGATAACTCCACTTCACCCCTTGTCTTAACATAGTCTCCAACATGCCACCTATCTAGTACCTCACTGGAAAAGATATTGATCAGCAAACTAAGTACAGTGGATATCAACAAACACAAAAAATCCGAGAAAAGACAAAGATCACAGTGAAATTTTAAATAAATACAAATCCGAGAACATCTAACCAGCAAGCTTGCAAGATAAAAAATGAAGAAAGGAAAGGTACACAATTATACAAACCTATAAGGTGACGTCCCATGCTGGTTTTCTGGAAAAAAAACAAAAACAGGAAAATCAATGTACACCCATAAAAAAAATTCACTACAGTTATTGAACTCCTGCATCCACTAACTCAATTCGACCCCCAGCCTCTTCAATACCCAAACCCTTTCCATTTTTTACTACTAAAACTATAGAAAATGACTACATGAGAAGCTCCTGATTCTATAGCCAAATTAAGTAATTATAAATCAGTAATTATTAATCCTGCCTTAAAGCCTTATATATCAAATATTGTATATCAATTGAGATGCAACTACAACCAAAATTCCCAAAGGAAAGTAGTGCCAAAAATATAAAGATTAGGATTTTAAATTTGGTAGAACCTTGGAAGGATAATATAACATTGGAATCCTTTATTATGTTAAGATACATTGCAACTAAAGAGTTCCTCCTACATACCCATGCACTATAATAAGTTTCTGGGTGAGGTACGATGTATAAGAAATTTATTCTAGCTCTACTTACAGCATTGACCAAATGGTCATAAACCTTTTCCTCAAGATATGCCAGTGTAGTTCCTGAATTAATTAGAGTTTGCTCATTGCATGATATCGAGTGTACTGATGGATTATTGGGTGAATACAGACCATTGACAGAAATACTCAGCAGGTTTACAAAGTAAAGTGTCCTGAAATTTAAAAGGTGTTACCTACATGCCTCAACGTTACAGTGCTGCCAATCATCTTCTAACAAAACTGTCTTGTGGAATATATTTGTGCTCAAAGTGAACTGCTAAACCATGTACTTTGATAAAGATCCTAACTTACAGACAAACATAGTCAAAGAAAAAATATACCGTGATGGGAGGAGTGGAGTGTAAACAAGGTTTGGTTCCTCAATCTGACCAAAGACTAAAATACCACCACCACTGTTACCTCCTTTCAAATAGTGAGAAAATGAATCTGGAGACAACTGATAATTCTTGCTGCCCAAAACCAAATATCCCATTAACAGCTCCCATTCGGTTTGAGATCCGTCCACTCTCAGAAGTGTTACAGCTGTTTTAAATCCAACCGTAAACAAAGTAAACTAAATTTGGAATCACAAGAAAAGAAGATTTAGCTCCAAAATGACAGGTACAAACTAGCTTACCCAAAGACAATCAGAGCTGTAATGTTTGAAATCACTGAACTACCAACAACTTTGTCAATATGTATAACATCCTCCACGTAATAACCTGAAGTAGTACTACCGTCTCCATACTCTAAAGTGTATTTGCACTGTTTAGCCTGATAAGGAAATTTTTTTCAGGAATAACAGGGGATTTAAAATCACATCTTTGCTAAAAGAAGGAGACTATAGAAAATGTAGAAGACGATGTTGGATCAAACATCTCAAGTCTAATCTGTTAAAAAAATTGAAAACAAAAAAATTGTTGTAAGGGACAATACTTGCAGCATATTATCTAGCATATTATCAAATTGATCAAATTTTTGCAACAGCAAATCCACAATACTTGCAGCATATTATCTAGCATTTAAATGATTAATTAGTTGTAAGGGTAATCATCTCATTAGTATTACATATGATAATATGCAGGAAAATTATTTACCAGGGGAGAAAGATGCCTTCAACTTATCTCATAGAATTTTTCAAAATCGAACCCAACACAGCTTGAAAACGAATGAAATGTTTAATACCAAATCTTTTCAGGAACCCTAATCCTCGGCTCACCCTTAACTGAACCGGAACCCTTGAATCGAACTTGAAACTATTGCTTAAATATATTTGAACTCGAAATCGAATTTCGAGAGAGAAAGAGATGTTAAGAGTCGAGAGAGGAGAAAGAGATAAGACTGGGAAGGGAGAGAGATGAGTGTTTTGACCCGATTTCATTTGATTTGCTGCTTTGCCTAAAAATTTAGCCGCTCGCCTTGTCTGTCCACCATTTTTGCTGCTCTTGAAGAAAAATGAGTGTCTGTCCTTCACCATTTTTGCTGCTCTTGAAGAAAAATGAGTGTGCAGGCAGAGGAGGAAGACAAACCCTAATCAAATGTGATAAATGTAATTGATTTCTCCCAATCCTGTAGTCCAAAATTTTGTTTCCCGCTTTTTCAAAACTTAGCCGCCCCTACCCCAATTTCATAAGCCCAGTCCAATTCATATACTTTAATTTAGTTCAATATAAAAAACTATTTTATAAATATTATAATATATAATATTATACTTAAATTGCACATATTATATTTATTATAATTAATTTTTAAATATTCAAAATTATTATAGACTTTTATTTTTCAAGTAAAAAATTATTTTAGTAATTTTAATAAATATTTATAAACTAATAAAGCATATTATTTAGTTTTACATTCAAAAAAAATATATTGACCTTTATAAAATATGAATAATTTATTAATTTTACGTGCATTTACTTTCTACAAAACTCCATAAACAATTTTATACAAATCACTTAATTTTTAAAGATAAATTTTATTTTGAGTTCAATTTTAAAAAAAATTATTCAGTCGTCTACACCAACACGACCTCGTGGGTTGCAATAGGGTAGACATCTATGTCAACAAGCTATACCAACATGTTTCAGTGTCTATAGTAACACCAAAATCTGGGTGTTGTGATAGCTCTATAATTTCATATCTATTGCAACGTTTTCTAAGGCAACACCAGATAAAAACGTGCAAATAGGTCATCTATGGCGTAGTGACTCCGGAATGACTTATCGAGAAGTCAAGAAAAGCTTATAGAGATGTCTAAGAGATATCGACAAGTCAAATTGAAGACAGGAAGATTGGAGATATCGACAAGTCATTTCTTCACTAGAGAACTCTGAGATATCGGCAAGTCAAAATATCACTAGAGATCTCTAAGATATCGATAAGTCAAAATTTTACTAGAGAACTTTGAGATATCGACAAGTCATTTCCTCACAAGAGCACTCAGAAATATCGATAAGCCAAAATTAAGACATGAAGATTGGAGACCTCGACAAGCCTAACTCTCTTATAGAGAACTCGGAAACTTCGATAAGTCAAAACAACTATATAGTAATAAGAGATCTCGATAAGCCTTTATACTTATCGAGATGTCGAGTTCTCTATATAACAAACTGGAGATCTCGATATAAAACAAAAGTACAGAATGCAGATCACTTAAATATCCAAGATTATCAATCACTTATTTGAAAAGTCTACAAAAAGCTGCTTGAAGAGTACAAGATCAAAGGTCAAGATTAACTGACAAAGTAAAGTCACAGACATGCACGATTTGCAAAGATACACTAAGCAAGAAATAGAAAGTTTTAGTTAACTTAAAATAGTGTTTAGTGCATCCTATTGCATGTTGTGTAAAACCAATGTTTACTGTTATATAAAGTAAACACCTGATGCTTTATTTTAGAAGTAACAAAATAGATAAAGAAAATCTTGTAACTCTCAAGAGAGAAGCTGAGTTATTTATCAACAAAGAACCCAAAAATTTGTAGCAAGACATACTTGATTTTAATATTAAATTAAGTGAGTTTGAAAGTGTAACGCCCCCAAATTCGGGGTCAGGAATCTAGGCCGTTACGCAATCCTTCAATCATGTGTAACCTGCATTAACTCAATAATCCAATAATTCCATACCACAGACCCCCAATCTCACACACTCACAAGTTATAGCCTTAGAATCGACGTACAACAAGTATCATCTGTTATTAAAACTCAAATATACTTTACAGGATCTCAAACAATTATTCATAACCTCTACATGAAGTTACAATAATTACGACTGATATCTTATACCTATCTGATACTCTGGAACACCTGTGATAAAGCTGCCAGGGATTCTCCCTATGACTGTGAGCGACAAAGTCCCACACCGGCATACTGGTTATCTGTTGTGTTGTATCATTTAAAAGAAAGCAAGAGTGAGCTATAATGCCCAGCATAATAATGTACAGTATAAAAATGACTGTATGATAAACTCTCGTAAAACATCATATATGATAATTACGTTTTATTCAAAAATAGTTTTCCTTGGTGACACACACCTTCTCATTAAAACAATTCTTTAGTGGATTTTATTATCCTGCGAATACCTTAATGGTAAACCCAGCACCTAGGCTTGGGTTACGGTATTGCATCACAATTCCAATTGGAAGAATATGACACTCGTTGGAGCCACCGCATACGATGATCAATCGTACTACGATAAAAGTAACCTTTTTTACTAGTAGAAGGACGACACCTTCGTATCCCAGTTATCACCTTTGCCGCATACGGGCTATGTGTCCTCATTTCGGGTATACACATACTTCGCAGGTCCTTTACGATACCAGTAGTCTATCCAATACATGAAGTACTTGGATCCTACCCCTCCCTTGTCCTTTAGGAAATCCTATCATATCTCGAGAACTCGAACCACATCGAAGTTCCCCCAAGCGTTTTGCTTGTTGATAGGCATAGCTTTACTTCATATATATATATATATATATGTACTTTCGAAAGTTTTCTGAGGAAGTACTTAGGATGTGAGCTGACCGTTGTCAACTGATAATTAGATAAGGGGGAGTTTTTTTTGAAACTATATTCAAAATATTTAAAATAAGTCGAGATAATATTCTCCGACGTTCTGAAATTATCCGAATGATTTTTCCGAAAATCAGAAAGTATTTTAAATCAGGATCTATGATTTTTAAATCATAAATAAACCCTTTAATGAATAATAAATAATTAAATGATAATCGATAAATAATTAAACCTCGAAGGAGTTTACCTTTAAAGGAATAAAATAGTATTTCCCAACTAATTTATGTTTAATAAATTAATAACCTTTAATATTTAATCAAGATTGAATTAAATATTAACTGGAGAATACTTCTCCCTAATAATTGAATATTAAGTAAATATTTCTTGTCCAAACGATAAAGTATAGTTGAGGGAATACGATCTTTGAAAATCCTTTTAATAAAAGTTCGAGGTGTTTAATATTTCGTAAGTGGACGTTGATTCCCTTGGAATAAAATAATTAGGAATTTTTAAGCTTATGAAAACCCGGAAGTATTCCAAAACATCTCCGGGATGATTCCCGGGTTTATATTTTATAAAACAAAACTGACCGACACTCAGTCTTATGACTTATACATCACATTCTACTATAGCGTTAATATTCTTAATAAAAACACCTCTGGAATACTTCCGGGTTTTCATAAGCTTAAACCGACCGACTCTCGGTCTAAACATAATATTTCGAATTCGGTTATGAACATATACTAGAAATTATCAATAATTGAGTAATGTAATACATCTCAAACTTCGTAAAACAGTTTAAAGCAATCTCATTCATATATCACAGTTTTGTAAAATATTCACAACACAACAGTTCTTAAAAGGTAGGGTTTGAAAACTTTCCTGGAGTCCAAGACACGTTTCCCCGACTTCCTCTTATTTCGGGTTTTCTAATCAACAAACATCATAATCTTAATCAGTATTCCTACTCTCATCACCAACTTATATTTCTAATAAGTTCAATACTTCATAGCTTTCATTATTTGACTGACTCGAAATAAGTATCACTGCTTGGTCGAAACGGACGGTCAAAGTGGTCTTCTAGAATTGACTTTACCGAATATTACTATTACGCGGCTTGCACTCTAACTTTTTTAATAAATCTTAAAATTAATATTTTAATACGAAACTACCTCAAAGAGCTTCTTGAGTGGTTGTAATATTTATCCTAAAAGTTTCATTTTGATAAAATGAATTTAATTAGGTGAAAAGCATTTCAAAAGTTCGGTCAACTACAGAGTTTTACTTTTCAAACCGCTTTCACTAAAACATTGATATCTCTCAAAACGTTAACTCAATTGATGCACTATTTTCGCGTGCGCGATCTAGACAAAATTTAGGACACATGATTTGAAAATAGTTTTCTGGTAACAGGGGTGAAAATTCCGAAGTGACAGTTTTCTAACAGGGGGTTGTTTTGACATTCGTACTCCGCGTGACCTCGGCTCCAACATTTTTGTAAAATTGAAATATCAAAATTATTACTTGAAATTTTTATGGAAGCTAATAAACTATATTTCTTACTCTCTGTAAATATTTCATGATTTATGAACATTTTTAAGTCGATCCTTTATATTTTCAAAGTTCGTAATTCGTAGCAGTTTTTGTCGCGTGAACCACTTTTAGTAAAATGGCCATGACTTTTGATCCGTAAATCGGAATCAAGCGATTCAAGCGCCTAAAAGATCCTTATAACATTGTCAAGAAACTACAGTTTACATCCTCGGGACTTTCCGCAGAAACCTAAAGTTACGTTTTGTTCATTTTAACGAGATTACATTTACGATCGGAGTTTCGTTTATGCCTTAAATCTTTATACTACCACCAACAATCAACATATCATCATAAACACACTAACTCATCTAAAGAAAATCATGTTCTTGAGGCAACAACAATCAACCTTAAATTTACTTAGCTAAACATCAAGATTTCAACAATACCACCACCAAAACTAGGTTTATAACTACATACTAAAAGGATCTTGAACTTAAATCTTAAATAAGTTTGGGTCAAAGATTTTTACCTTTATTGAAAGCTTGAGATAAGTTCTTGAGGATGGTGGAGTCTTGGGAGTGCTTGGTATGGTTTTTGGAACCTAAAACCACCATTGAAATCAAGAAACCAAAGAAGAGTTACTATTCATACTATTCATTCTCAACTTTCTTGATTTTATTACACATATCAAACCTTGATAAAAAGAGATCAAAGAATTATCTTACCTTTGTTTTGTTGTTATGAAGCTTGAGAATTAATGGAAGAATTTATCCATGGCTAGAACTTGAAGAATTGAATTTGATTTCTTGGCTTGGAGATGAAGGGCCGAATGGAATGGTTTTGGGAGAGAATAAGTGTTTTTATGCTTGCTTCCTTGGTTGCTTCTAGGAAAGTATGTTGGTTTCTTCTTGGAAATGAGGTTGTGATAGCTTGTGATATCTTATATTTATTGATATCTTCTAGTTTAGGATCCTAGGTTTATTCTTGTTGCCAAATCCATGGACAAGAAAACTAGCTAGCCTTGTAGTTTGTAAGCTAATCTACTTAACTTAGCCCTTTAGCTCACTATTTGCTTAGCCTTGGTTGATCATCCTATCTCTAGATCACTATTTGATAAAGTAACCATGGTTACTTTCTTACTATGGTTAGTTAGTGCGTTACGTTTATTTAATCGTTTGCGCGTTCGCTCGGTCGCTTAAATATTTTCAAAATACTTTCTCGTAAATGGTTCGTGACGTAATTCCTTTCGTATTTATTCCTTATGTTTTGAATTATCATACTTGGATATAAATCCGTTGGGTTTTAAATTCCTAATTATATTATGATTCCCGTAATCCTCGATGATTCGTAAATATGGTCATTTTTCAAAGTTCATTTTCTTCGAAAACTAATAGCGTTTACATACACTCATTTGGTACGTATAATCAAGTTATCAATTCCGAAACTCATTTTCTCATGCACAACATAGTGTGGGCTAAAAAGTTTTTCTCCGTCCGTCAGGGTTACTATTCATTAAATGTTTTACAAGGTCTCAAAAATTCAAGTTATTATATTACTATTCATAAAGGTCTTTTATCGATGTCAAAAATTTGGGTTCTTACAGTCTTCCCCCCTTAAAAGGATTCTGTCCCGGAATCAGTTCAGAAACAGGTAGGGATATGCGTTTCGCATGACAACCTCGAGTTCTCACGTTGACCTTGCAGTATTTGATCTTTTCATAAAATTTCCAATCACCCATCCAATATATTTTCTGGGTACTCGTCCTTGTAGTCTTATGACCTCTACACGGTACTCGACATACGCTAAGTCTGGCTACGAGTTTATTAGCTCATTTTCATATGTTTGGTTTTGACGGTTAAATTTCCTAACCTCGATTCGTGGTACTCGTTATAAACTTGGTAACCGTTCGACGATGGTTCTAATTTATAAGTCAACTTTCTTAGTCCTTTAATTCTTCAACTGGTCCAATAAATTTTGGGTTCAACATTTCTTTCCCTTTCGAATCTCATCACTCCCTCCTCGGGAGGTACTTTCAACAATACTTGGTCCGCTACTTCGTACTTTCTATCTTTATAGTCCTGGTCCGCATATCTCTATTGTTCGTCCTGGGCTGCCACTAGCCGGGTTCTGATAAGTTCTAGGAATTCCTTTGGTCTGTTGACTCAAAGATGGTCCAAGTATCTTCCGCTTACCAACTCCTTCCCAATCCTAAGGGAGAACGATTCTTTCTTTCGTACATGCTTTATAGCCGTTCCAATGCCCGCACTATAATTCATTATTATCGGTGATTCGATTAACGTCAACTGGTCACTTCATTTCCCTTAAAAATTGATAATATGGACAATTAGCGCATCTTCTAGTGTTTGGAATCATCCTTCAACTTATTCATTTCTCCTAAATCGCTCCTACTAGTGCTAGAGTTTCATTCCTTAACATTTTCCCATTTTGGCGCAGCCTCTCCGTCGATTAAGTCATGTAAGAAGTTCTCGTTGCATTTCTACACGCTCGTCTCTTGCTACACGCTTAACACTAGATTTAACATTTCTTCCCGTAGTAACGTAAGGCACATCCTCGTCCTGTTGCCATCTTGAAGGAAGCACCATTTCATACTATAAGTCATATGTCATAGACCTATTTGTATATTCGAGGATTCAACTCAACTCAAATAAGAATGTAATAAGTAAATAGTGGATCGACCGTCAGAGAGATCTCGCAAAGTAATATCTGTCAAAAGATTCAGAAACAAGGTTCATCTACATACTTGAGGAGTTAATTCACTGGAAGAAGTTCAAGAAGTTGATCATGCCTCAGTGATATAAATCAAGATCATGGATTTAATCAAGTGACAGAGATCTCGTCAGAGTATCATTAATTACAATGATTTAATCTGAAGAAAATCAAAGCGTCAAAGTCAAGACATGAAGAAACATCACGGAAGTTAGTCACTCATGAACCAGACAGTACATCGAGTGTCAACATTGAAGTGGTGGAATTGATTCATAATTTTCAGTGATTTTCAGAAGATCTGCAGAAGGATGGGTGCTGTTGAAGACTAGAATTAATTCTCTATTAATTAATTAAGTCATCTAATTTAATTAAGAAAATAAATTATATCTGCGAAGAATAATTTATTTATTAATTAAATTAATTGATTAATTAATTCTGAATTAATTTTAGGAATTTTCAGAATTTAAATTGGATTAAAATCTGCATTAAATCAACAAGACAATTGAAAATGAACTAGCATGACAATCAGGATTGTCATACCGATTGTCATGCTAGGCCATTTTCAATAGTCTCACCGAAAGTTACACTAGGAGAAGGATTGTCTTGCTAGTTCATTCTGATTGTCATGCTAGTTCATTCTGATTGTCATGCTAGTTCATTCTGATTGTCATGCTAGTTCATTCAGATTGTCTTGCTAGTTCAATCCATTGTCATACCGAAAGTCTTGCCAGCTATAGGATTGTCATGCCAATTCAATTCTATTCGGCTGTTGATTAAAAAGAAGCAGAGAAGCAGCATCTCAATTACATCCAGAGAAAAGAAGTCAAGAACATACAGAGAGAAAAAGCAGCCAAATATTTCATCTTATCTGCTAATTCAAAGATCAAATTTCTAGCTTGTAAAGTTAAATCCAATCAACTAGAAATCATTCTCTTGTTCTTGTTTAACATTCTAGCGGATCAAAATCCCTAGAACTTAATCTCAAATCGCGTTTAGCATTTGATTCTAATTATTGCAAAAATAGAAAAAGTTCATGTCGAATTTATTCTAGATTTGTGATAATTGATTTGAGATTAATACCTTGTAATCGATACAGTTGTTGTAACACCTTTCAAGTTTAATAATATTTTTATTTAACTTAAATTTTGTTTCACATTTTTTTATTCCGCATTTATTCGATTATTTGGTACTGTTTGTATTCAACCCCCCCTTCTACAAACACATTGGGACCTAACAATTGGTATCAGAGCCTTCTGATTAACGAACAAATCAAGATCCTAGACTTTTGTGATTTTTCAACTCCTTGAATTTTTATTTATTCAAAAATTCATAATGACTTCACATAAAGTTGGAACCGTTAAAATTCCACAATTTGATAAAGAGAATTATATCATGTGGAAGAAGAAGATGCTATTATTTTTACAAGTTGCAAATCCCAAATATTCAAACTTGTTAAAGAAGGGTATAAAAACTCCGATGGTTATTGAACCGGAGGTAATAATAGATGGTGTGGTGACTACTCAAGCTAGAACCTATCCAAAAGAGCCTGAAGATTTTACTCCTGCTGAGAAGGAAGAAGCCTCCTTGGATGCCAGCCTTCAATTAATATTAATTGATTCCCTTGATCCCTTGATGAACAGACATGTGATGAACTGTAAAAATTCCAAACACATTTGGGAAACTATTGAGGTGATTAATGAAGGCACAGAGGAAGTTAGGGAGAACAAGTTGGAAATCCTAACCTCTGAATATGAACATTTCAAATCAAATCCAGGAGAAGGAATTACTGAAGTGTTTGAGAGGTACAATGCGTTGATCAACAACCTGAACATCAATGGAAAGTATTATTCAATCAGGGAGGTCAACAAAAAGTTCCTTTTAACACTGCCAGCTCATCTTGAACATAGAATCACTGCCATTAGAGAAGCTAGAGATCTGAGTGAGATTTCTTTGGACAGGCTCTATGGAGTGTTAAAAACCTATGAGTTGGAGCAGATTCAACAGAAGGAAGTCTACGGGAAGGATAGAATGGTCAGCACATCTACTGCACTTGTAGCTGAAGGTCAACAACAACAACAATCTCAACAGTTAGAAAGAATGGTACAGTTTTCCAAGGGTGAGGAAAATGAGTTAGTAGCAGAATATGATCCTCCTACTACAAATCAATCAAGTGATGATTTTTATTCCTTGGAAGAGCTGGAGCAATTGGAAGATGAATCAATGGCCCAAATTGTCAAGAGATTCTCCCATGTCAGATTCAGGAGGAATCCCAAGCTTAAGTACAAGTCCAACTACAACAAATTCCAGAAAGGTGGATCTTCATCCTCTAACACCAGCAGTGGTGGGTACAAAACAGGGATGGTTGATCGAAGCACCATTAGATGCTATAACTGCAATGAGTTAGGACACTTTGCCACAGAATGTAGGAAGCCAAAGCAAGTAAGAAAGACTCTGAAAGGGCTTATCTGGCAAAGGGAAGAAGCTGGGATGATACTGATAGTGAAGATGAAGAAGAACGAAATCTTGCTCTTATGGCTATTGATGGAAAAGCTTCATTGTCAAGAAAAGAGGTAAAACTTTCTGATGCTGAAATGGTTTATCATCTAAGAGGTAACTTAGATTGTGCACGTCGTGATAATGAACTGTTAAGTTTACAGATCACAGACCTTGAGAAAGAGGTCAATGAATTAAGACTTGTGCACATTAATCAAGACAAATTAAAAGAACATGTATCTTTTCTAGAGAATAGAGTTGACTGTTATAGAAAACTCGAAACTATTCTCAAAGACAAGATCACCGGTCTTGAGACTAAGGTTAGAGCCTACTTCAATTCTTGTTCGAAGGCTAAAGAGTTCTACAGTAAGCAAGCTGTTAATCAAACATCTGGAATAGGATATGATTACAATGCTGCTATTGGAGAATTAGGCATAAACTCCCTTCCTCATGTCTGTGCTAAAGGGAGGGAAGTACCACATGTGCTTAAGGGTGTTGATGAACCCCTCTATAAAGCATCAATTGCTGAACCATTTGATGCGACCTCTTCTGTTATTCAAGAAGAAATACGTGTTGAGGATCATGCTTATGAGAAGATTGTTTCCAAGTCAAGTGAGTCGAAAGTTCCAGTCAAAGTTGTGAAAGCAACTGAGACTAACTCAGACACACATGAGTTGGATAACAATAATGCCATGTCTACCATGCATAAATTACCTGCTGTTAATCACTCTCATAAAGCATGTGGTGTTGCTAATTGTATGTCTTGTGCTTTTAATATGATGTATGCTTATTTTAATGGTAAGCATGTGTCTAATGATAAGACTACTCCTCGTCAGCATGTGAATAACAAGAAGCATGATAGGTCTAAGACTGCTAGTCCTTCTAAGGCTAGAAAGGAGACATTTGTGCCTAAGCTTAAACAGAAATTTATTAAGGCTGTTTACAAGGTCAAATGTTCAGTCATTGAGAAAGTTGAGACAATTAAAATTAAAAATGTTGTTTTGTCTGACAAAGGACAGTTCTACAAGTATGCCGGGCCCAACCAAGTTTGGGTTCCGAAGAAGGTCTAATCCATTTGAAGTGCAGGGCAGTATACAGGTGTAACCGGTAGTGTGGATTCTTGACAAGTGGATCATCAAGACATATGACCGGAGATAGAGCCCTGCTATTAAATGTGGATTGAGAAAGCTGGCCCCCTGGTTACCTTTGGAGATAACAGCAAAGGTTTATCTGAGGGATATGGCTGTTTGCAAGCTGGGAATATTATCATTGTAATTTTGTATATTGTGCTAGGTTATTATCAGGAAGCAGTATCTAACATATAGCACCAGTGACGAGACTTGAGAATATTACGATATATCAGGCACCTGCTGCACATTACACTTGGAATTGTACTCTAGTAAGATGTGTACAAGTGTACTCCTGATTGGTGAGTTAAAAGAAGAAGTCAGTGCACCACAGTTCATGGACTTTGCAGCTGCAGATCTATTGGACTATGCAATCTCTTCTTCACAATCTCACTTCAGGTTGGTATGAACTAGTATACTGCTCAAGCAATCGTCAAGGACATGGTATGGCACTCTAACTGCGGTTACAGTTTTATATGAATAAGTAGAGTCGTCATATTTATAACTATCTTATCACTAAGCACAATCATATTGTTTTATATGTGCAGTGGTATATTGATTATGCAACATAACAATTAGTATCTAAAGTACTTGACAAGTATCGGTCAATGATATGTTGTTAACATTATGTTGCAGATATTTGTAAGCTTTTGACATGAATGAGAATTACTTAGACTTTACCCTAAGTGATCAATGTTTTATCAAAAACTCATTCATTTTGAAAAACAAAAATTAAACTTCTTTCTACATTAGTGATTTCTTATTTCATGTAAAATCTTTTGAAATCACTATTGTAAATCATTTTCTCTCTATTACCATATGTTCTATGATACAGGTTCAGTCTCCAATGACTTTCTTTCATTGACAGTCATGAGGTTGAAAACCCACAACGTCTATCCCAGACTGTAAAGACAAACACAAAAACAGAACCAACCAACACTCTTTTACCACTAAAAGTAGTATGAATGAGCGTGAGGGAGATAGTGCCTAGTGCACCACATAAGGAAGGTTCTGTAGTCAACCCAGTAGCTCTGTCTCCTACATAGATGAGTAGTATTTAAACCGAGACAACTGCTAGCCCCCATACATCTTCTCAAAAAGATGTAATGGCTGAAAAGGCACAAAAACAGTTACTAGATTCATTCTCTCAACAGGGTGAGTCTATTGAATTTTGCCTGTCGGCCAAGGTATCCGATGTAGTGTCACCACTTCAAACATAAACAATTCTTGATGCACAAGGAGAGGTTACACACACAAAGGATGAGTTGACGGAAATAAGAGTTTCGACCATTTTAAGGTCAGATTCGATTGTTCAAGGTTCGTTAGTGGACCAATTGCCTTTACAGGTGTTAGGAGAGGATACTGATCCAAAAGCCATATGTCAGTGGTCAGTGTCTACCTCCCCAGGCTTAAATCCCCTGGATGCATCTGCGGATAGTGGATCTGACATAGGTGCAGATCGGCAACTTGTTGACAAAGATTCAGATATTACCTGATGAGTCACAAGGAAATGTCTTCACAGACATTAGAAGGGAACCTTGATCTTTATGCTAAATTCTTTGGATCATTGTTTACCTTCCCAGAATTCAAATCTGGAACCCTAAAAGGGAAACTAGCAACTTGTAAATTATGACTCAGATTCATCTGACGAGTTTAACAAGGATGGGGATTTGTGAACTCCCATTGCACCACCTGTGACCTCCTTAAGGATGGCTAAGGTAATTTTCCTTGCAGGTACAGCTCGAATATGGAGCTATGAGAGGAGTGATACACTTGTGAGAATGAGTGTAAACACGAGTGGAGAGAAGAGTGAAACACATGTGAGGTACACTAAACAGAATCACACACTCACAGTGAGGAAGAAAGAGAAACTACTTGTTATTTCTTTTCCAACCAAGTGAAATATGAGAACTCCTTCAGACGACGGCATACATTCCTTCTTTAAGGGGGAGATAAAAGCTTAAATAATAGTTTCGAGGATTCCTCAACTAAGGGGGAGAAATAGCAGGGAGGAAGAAAAAGATCCTATATGTACACTACACCACACCATTGTTGTTTGTAACTACGGATCCTATTGTACGGGAGAGGTGGTAAACACAAGGTGATTTCCTAGTAAGGGAAGAAGCTGTTAGGGGAGTACCATTGGTTTTTATCTGCGGATCCTATTGTACGGGAGAGGTGGTAAAACGAAGGTGATCTTCTTTAATCAGTTGATTCTCATAGGGGGAGAAGCAAGAGATATGGGCTTCTCAACAGGAAATGTGGTTGTACAAATGAAGATGGAACTACTTGAAGATATGTTCAGTCTAGAGGAACATCTACTTGGAATCTGGAAAATGTTAAATCTCATCCAGAACTTTTCTGCTATTTACTTTGCATGTATGTTTATATCTTTTTCTTATTTGTTAGTTGAGTTATCCTCTAGGTATTTGTGTGTTATTGTCTAACAAACAAATAGGGGGAGATTGTAAGTCATATGTCATAGACCTATTTGTATATTCGAGGATTCAACTCAACTCAAATAAGAATGTAATAAGTAAATAGTGGATCGACCGTCAGAGAGATCTCGCAAAGTAATATCTGTCAAAGGATTCAGAAACAAGGTTCATCTACATACTTGAGGAGTTAATTCACTGGAAGAAGTTCAAGAAGTTGATCATGCCTCAGTGATATAAATCAAGATCGTGGATTTAATCAAGTGACAGAGATCTCGTCAGAGTATCATTAATTACAAGGATTTAATCTGAAGAAAATCAAAGCGTCAAAGTCAAGACATGAAGAAACATCACGGAAGTTAGTCACTCATGAACCAGACAGTACATCGAGTGTCAACATTGAAGTGGTGGAATTGATTCATAATTTTCAGTGATTTTCAGAAGATCTGCAGAAGGATGGGTGCTGTTGAAGACTAGAATTAATTCTCTATTAATTAATTAAGTCATCTAATTTAATTAAGAAAATAAATTATATCTGCGAAGAATAATTTATTTATTAATTAAATTAATTGATTAATTAATTCTGAATTAATTTTAGGAATTTTCAGAATTTAAATTGGATTAAAATCTGCATTAAATCAACAAGACAATTGAAAATGAACTAGCATGACAATCAGGATTGTCATACCGATTGTCATGCTAGGCCATTTTCAATAGTCTCACCGAAAGTTACACTAGGAGAAGGATTGTCTTGCTAGTTCATTCTGATTGTCATGCTAGTTCATTCTGATTGTCATGCTAGTTCATTCTGATTGTCATGCTAGTTCATTCAGATTGTCTTGCTAGTTCAATCCATTATCCTACCGAAAGTCTTGCCAGCTATAGGATTGTCATGCCAATTCAATTCTATTCGGCTGTTGATTAAAAAGAAGCAGAGAAGCAGCATCTCAATTACATCCAGAGAAAAGAAGTCAAGAACATACAGAGAGAAAAAGCAGCCAAATATTTCATCTTATCTGCTAATTCAAAGATCAAATTTCTAGCTTGTAAAGTTAAATCCAATCAACTAGAAATCATTCTCTTGTTCTTGTTTAACATTCTAGCGGATCAAAATCCCTAGAACATAATCTCAAATCGCGTTTAGCATTTGATTCTAATTATTGCAAAAATAGAAAAAGTTCATGTCGAATTTATTCTAGATTTGTGATAATTGATTTGAGATTAATACCTTGTAATCGATACAGTTGTTGTAACACCTTTCAAGTTTAATAATATTTTTATTTAACTTGAATTTTGTTTCACATTTTTTTATTCCGCATTTATTCGATTATTTGATACTGTTTGTATTCAACCCCCCCTTCTACAAACACATTGGGACCTAACACATACGCAATTGATTGACACGTTTTAGGATCGTGGAACGTTCAGCTTCCGTCATCGGTCGGACTTCTTTAATCATTCCCTGTATATTATCTATAGTACTACGATACCTTCTGGGTCATACTTGTTATTCTCGCTAGCGCCTTAGACGTATTCACGTTTATTGGTATCTGCTACCAGTGGCCTTTATAGGGCGTGTACGATCTTATTTGCCTTCTATCAGCTCGGACAATGACATCCTTCATTCTTTCACGCTGTCCTTCGTAAGATATATCGGCGACTATTTTTCGTATGCTAGCGTGGTAAGTACATCTAAACGAATTATTTGTCAATAATAGGCGATTCCTCAAACCGTTCCAAATAAAAGGTAAGCCGCTAGACGTATCTTCAATGGTCAGGATAGTCCTCGCACTCTACTTATCGATTTGAGAACTTTAAGTCATTCCTCTGTCCGTCCTTTTTCGCAAAATATCTTGGGAAATAGTCCCGTTAATTAAATCTTGGGTCCTTGCGTGGCACAGTCGTCACAGGGTCTCTCGGTCCCAATTATCTCTTACGCGTTCATAACAATTTTGTAGAGTGGACATCTATCGTTTGCATAATAAAGTAAGCGGTCTTATTTAATCTATCACTCAAAATCCTCAAATAGCACGACGGCTAAATTGATTCTTGATAATCCTCCTTCAAAATTTATTATAATTAACTCTTACTCCTATTTGGGTCACCTACAAGTCGAAATTGCCAAAATTTTAACCCTCGCCTTTCCGTTTTCATTTTCAACCATGTCGAATACTTACTTACCTACTCAATGACATCTCTTTTCATATTCTGTCATGACTAATATCCGTTTACTTTTTCAGGCATCATTAAGTCTTCTTGTTAAGTAATAAAGCGTTCTTTTCATGCGATCCTTCTCATCAGTTATTCTGAGATTTATCATCCTCAATATATCTTTTCCTACTTAAAGTGTCGGTCACCACATTGGCCTTTCCTTGATGATCATAGATTTCTCAATCATGGCCTTTGATCAATTTTACTATAGCCTCTATCTCGTGTTCAGTGTAAACAAAATTCCAAAATTTTCTCATAAGTAAACTCCTTGTCCCTTTCAGTCCGAACCTTATCGTAATTATTCTAGATTATTATTAGAAAGTCTTATGTCACGTTCCTTAAGCTGCGTAGACATATCATTAGACTTCACGCAACATCATATTTTTATCGTCGAGTAATTCTAGCACGGGATTGCTACTAACCTTGCCTTCAATTCTTGAAAATCTTATTCCTCAAATTCATACATGCTTGGTTTTTCCCGAATTTATTAGCACCTTTTCCGATAATGTTTCATAGAAGTGCACCTCACTAATCACGTCGTATCCCTATTTTCGTTCTTCAATAACCATATTAAAGATACTTATGATAATAACTAAATATGGTATTCTTCTTTTTAAAACAACTTACTCCTCACGATGCTCCGATTGCACCATCATAGCACTGAGCTTTCAGTCTCATATTACAAAAATCGGTTCTCAACTATAGCTCTCTTTGTTGGGAAGGCAATTAGCCTTGGAAAAATGATTTTCACGATATCGATGAAATTTAGACAGTCTTAACAAGGTTTCAAAATCTAACATCTGAACAAATAATGAGCTCTGAATAAAAGAGTCGCAACACTCAGAAGATTTATAACTTGGAAGGAAGAATGTAACAAGGATTATCCTTCCATGTCCTTAGAATTCTATATTGTGATATTATGGAGAATATCCATTGAAAGCAATGATTGTTGAATAATAACATCATACGAATGATACTTGTAAGATTTTCCCATTGAAAGAATACTTTTCTTCTCAAATAATAAAAGAAATATCGAATGACATCCTCAACCAAAGGTTAACCATTGAGGTCTCCAAGAGGTGCTATTTTGAAAGAAGAAATTTTATCCAATGATTAATAAATAAGGAAGTATATTATTCTTCAATCACTTTGTAATTTTAATTGGATATTCGTTATACAAACGAAAGAATAAAATATTTCATGAACAAAATATTTCATAAAACTGAATATGAATTCTCGTTTGAGTGGGCGACCTAGTTAGGTCTCAATTAAATCATTCTTTGAAAATTTCATCAACAATTAAATCTGGCATATATAAAGCACTATGGAATAATCAAAATTTTATTGGAAGTGGAACTTAGCAAAATAATAACTAGTCCATATCAAGCAATATTCTCAACCGGCTAAGAAAATGGCCAGCACAATTGGTTTGGCCATAGCAACTAGCTAGGACGATTAGCTTGGCTTTCATCATATTAATTAAAATTTTGACTAGTTAGGACAATTAACTAGTCATTCATGAGAACATATGCAACTAGGCATATTTCAGTTTGTTTGTAAAAATCTCAACATCGTAACCACTGCAGAAATTGTGGCTACCTGGATGACGATTTTGAAATCAAGAGTTTTTTTTAATATGGGCTGAGAAAGACAATTATAACTCTGAATCGAGTGGTCTTGGCATCGGAACAATCGATAGCCTCTTATCAAATATTTCTTTCCAAATAAAGGGTACACTCATAGGTGCCCTAGTTCACATACTTTATCAGATCTTTAAATAGAATTGAATCGGAATACCAATATCAAATTGATACCCTTACTATGATTTCAAAGTTCAATATCTAATTTCAACCCGATTAGAGGAAAAGATTCCCGAGGAATATATGGATATTAGATCATCCATGTTTTTAACAATTTGTTAGATATTTACAATCTCGACTGAGAAGAGTAAGTATGAAAGAAGAATCAAATGAAGATACTCATTATGAATATTCATCGATGAATTGAAGGAAAATTTATATATATAAAAAAATCTATTGGATAATTGAAATGAAGTATAAATATCTCTGAGTTGAACAAGAAGATCATAATCTATGAATGAAAGTTCATGGATTAACTAAAAGAATTGAACAAATCCTGATGCGGAGAAAGACTATTCAAGATGGTCACATCAGAAGTTCAAAGTAGGGAACGAAAAGGATTGCCTGATATAAATTATCCAGGCAATATGAATGATCAACAATTTGGAGGGAGTAACGTGACAGTGAGTAGGTGCCAAAATATTTCACTGATTATCCTAACTCTCGTTATTATCCATCTGAGGATGATCCCACCTCTTCTTCTTCGTAATTCCATGTTACAAATAGTTTCTCTTTCAACATTATTTTAAAATCGCTTACTAACTTGACTTTCGCACGTATATTTGTCATTCCGGTGTTTTACCTCGAAGACATTACTCAGAAATATTCCAAAAACATCTGTTAAGCCGATAGTTTCCTGCTACACGAATCTATTACTAATTATAAGTGGCCAGTTCCCCCTGGGAACAGATCAAAAAGATCTCTTAGGGATCTCAATGCAGTCCATAAGTTCAGTGGCATGCGTGTTGAATTGAACATACGTTACCGAATATATTAGAGGTCTACGGGTATATATATGTAGCCTCTGAGATTATATCTATCGAAGAATTCCACTCTAGACTCACTGGTCTATCCCTTTTTAAAAATTTCTAAGATCGAACCATCGCTCATTGGAATTTTTCGCCATTTAATTATAGACATGCCATCGATTCTCGATGCTCTTAATTTTTAATCTAAACCATCATATCCTTACATGTTAAGTGCACTAATAATATCATGTAGTGTAGTCGTCTTATGTTGACATTCTTATATTACATTCAAATATTTCGTAATAGAATTAGAATCCTCAAGGGTATATTGGACACTATCTCTGGTGAGTTTGTGATTAATACGGCATTCCCATCCTCATTGGTAAAATGATACCTTGAACCAGTTTGGGTCAATAACCTCAACTGTATACTAATAGTTAGACTTTATGGTTCTTATGTGATGCCCCTTCATGGGTAACCTATAAAGAACTACAAGTAACCATACTCGTGTTATCAAAATGAACATATGGTTTTGGTAATGTCGTCTTTACTCCAAATGCCCTGGAGACTCAGCTCCGAGTTTTACATCCACATCATTTCCAAATCATATATGATTCTAAATTTTTTTTCTCATCATTCTGATAATCTCCAGTGGTCTCATTAGTCATACCTTAATACCTCAAATATACACTTATCCTAACCTACACATTGAGGCTACATCAGGTAGTCCAATGATGAACTCTATATGAGCTCTTACGAAATCTCGCATCTAGACAAACTCCTAACACTCTCGTTTCTGAGTACTATAACTTAATGCTCTGATACCATTACTGTAACGCCCCCAAATCTGGGGTCAGGAATCTAGGCCGTTACGCAATCCTTCAATCATGTGTAACCTACATTACCTCAATTATCCAATAATTCCATATCACAGGCCCCAATCTCACACACTCACAAGTTATAGCCTTAGAACCGATGTACAACAAGTATCATCTGTTATTAAAACTCAAATGTACTTTACAGGATCTCAAACAATTATTCATAACCTCTACATGAAATTACAATAATTACGACTAATATCTTATACCTATCTGATACTCTGGCACACCTGAGACAAAGCTGCCAAGGATTCTCCCCATGACTGCGAGCGACTAAGTCCCACACCGACATACTGGTTATCTGTTGTGTTGTGTCATTTAAAAGAAAGCAAGAGTGAGCTATAATGCCCAGCATAATAATGTACAGTATAAAAATGACTGTATGATAAACTCTCGTAAAATATCATATATGATAATTACGTTTTATTCAAAAATAGTTTTCCTTGGTGACACACACCTTCTCATGAAAATAATTCTTTAGTAAATTTCATTATCCTGTGAATACCTTAATGGTAAACCCAGCACCTAGGCTTGGGTTACGGTATTGCATAACAAATCCAATTGGAAGAATATGACACTCGTTGGAGCCACCACATACGATGATCAGTCGTACTACGATAAAAGTAACCTTTTTTACTAGTAGAAGGACGACACCTTCGTATCCCGGTTATCACCCTTGCCGCATACGGGCTATGTGTCCTCATTTCGGGTATACACACACTTCGCAGGTCCTTAGGTACATATTATACTGTCTCCTACGGTACCAGTAGTCTATCCAATACACGAAGTACTTGGATCCTACCCCCTCCCTTGTCCTTTAGGAAATCCTATCATATCTCGAGAGCTCGAACCACAACGAAGTTCCCCCAAGCGTTTTGCTTGTTGATAGGCATATCTTTACTTCATATATATATATGCACTTCCGAAAGTTTTTGGAGAAAGTACTAAGGATGTGAGTTGACCGTTGTCAACAGATAATTAGATAAGGGGGAGTTTCTTTTAAAACTATATTCAAAATATTTAAAAGAAGTCGAGATCATATTCTCCAACGTTCTGAAATTATCCGAATGATTTTTCCGAAAATCAGAAAGTATTTTAAATCAGGATCTATGATTTTTAAATCATTAATAAATCCTTTAATGAATAATAAATAATTAAATGATAATCGATAAATAATTAAACCTCGAAGGAGTTTACCTTTAAAAGAATAAAATAGTATTTCCCAACTAATTTATGTTTCATAAATTAATAAACTTTAATATTTAATCAAGATTGAAGTAAATATTTACTGGAGAATAGTTCTCCCTAATAATTGAATAGTTGTAAATATTTCTTGTCCAAACGATAAAGTATAGTTGAGGGAATACGATCTTTGGAAATCATTTTAATAAAAGTTCGAGGTGTTTAATATTTCGTAAGTGGACGTTGATTCCCTTGGAATAAAATAATAACGGATTTTTAATCGTCGAAAACATCTCCGGGATGATTCCCGGGTCTATATTTTATAAAACAAAACTGACCGACACTCGGTCTTATGACTTATACATCACACTCTACTGTAGCATTAATATTCTTAATAAAAACACCTCCAGAATACTTCTAGGTTTTCATAAGCTTACACCGACCGACTCTCGGTCTAAACATAACATTTCGAATTCGGTTATCAACATATACTAGAAATTATCAACAATTGAGTAATGTAATACATCTCAAACTTCGTAAAACAGTTTAAAGCAATCTCATTCATATATCACAGTTTTGTAAAATATTCACAACACGACAGTTCTTAAAAGGTAGGGTTTGAAAACTTGCTTGGAGTCCAAGACACGTTTCCCCCAAAATTTAGGACACATCATTTGAAAATTTTCTGGTAACAGAGGTGAACATCCCGAAGTGACAGTTTCCTAACACGGGGTTGTTTTGACATTCGTACTTTGCGCGACCTCGGCTCCGATATTTTTATAAAATTGAAATTTCAACATTCTTACTTGAAATTTTTATGGAAGATAATAAACTATATTTCTTACTCTCTGTAAATATTTCATGATTTATAAACATTTTAAGTCGATCCTTTATATTTTCAAAGTTCGTAATTCGTAGCAGTTTTTGTCGCGTGAACTACTTTTAGTAAAAGCCATAACTTTTGATCCGTAAATCGGAATCAAGCGATTCAAGCGCCTAAACGATCCTTATAACATTTTATATCATAATTAAGGGTTATTTCTAAATAAACTATAGTTCATATCCTCGGGACTTACTGCAGAAACTTAAAGTTACGTTTTGTTCGTTTTAACGAGATTACGTTTACGATCGGAGTTTCGTTTACGCCTTAAATCTTTATACTACCACCAACAATCAACATATCATCATAAACACACTAACTACTCTTAAGAACATCATGTTCTTGAGGCAAAAACAATCAACCTTAAATCTACTTAGCTCAACATCAAGATTTCAACAATACCACTACCAAAACTAGTTTACAACTACATATTAAAAGGTTCTTGAACTTAAATCTTAAATAAGTTTAGGTCAAATATTTTTACCTTTCTTGAAAGCTTGAGATGTGTTCTTGAGGATGATGGAGTCTTGAGAGTGCTTGGTATGGTTTTTGGAACCTAAAACCACCATTGAAATCAAGAAACCAAAGAAGAGTTACTATTTATACTATTCATTCTCAACTTTCTTGATTTTATTACACCCATCAAACCTTGATAAAAAGAGATCAAATAATTATCTTACCTTAGTTTTGTTGTTATGAAGCTTGAGAATTAATGGGAGGATTTATCCATGGCTAGAACTTGAAGAATTAAATTTGATTTCTTGGTTTGGAGATGAAGGGCCGAATGGAATGGTTTTGGGAGAGAATAAGTGTTTTTATGCTTGCTTCCTTGGTTGCTTCTAGAAAAGTATGTTGGTTGCTTCTTGGAAATGAGGTTGTGATAGCTTGTGATATCTTATATTGATTGATATCTTCTAGTTTAGGATCCTAGGTTTATTCTTGTTGCCAAATCCATGGACAGGAAAACTAGCTAGCCTTGTAGTTTGTAAGCTAATCTACTTAACTTAGCCTTTTAGCTCACTATTTGCTTAGCCTTGGTTGATCATCCTATCTCTAGCTCACAATTTGATAAAGTAACCATGGTTACTTTCTTACCATGGTTAGTTATTGTGTTACGTTTATCTAATCAGTTTGCGCGTTCGCTCGGTCGCTTAAACATTTTTAAAATACTTTCTCATAAATGGTTCGCGACGTAATTCCTTTCGTATTTGTTCCTTACATTTTGAATTATCATACTTGGATATAAATCCGTAGGGTTTTAAATTTGTAATTATATTATGATTCCCGTAATCCTCGATGATTCGTAAATATGATCGTTTTTCAAAGTTCATTTTCTTCGAAAACTAATAGCGTTTACATACAATCATTTGGTACGTATAATCAAGTTATCAATTCCGAAACTCATTTTCTCATGCACAACATAGTGTGGGCTAAAAAGTTTTTCCCCGTCTGTCAGGGTTACTATTCATTAAATATTTTACAAGGTCTCAAAAATTCAAGTTATTATATTACTATACATAAAGATCTTTTACCGATGTCAAAAATTTGGGTTCTTACAGAAATATATTGTGTTCATGTGCATATTTTATTTAACCTGTTAAAACATATTATCTCTACAATTAGATACTTTGTTCACCATCCATAATAGTTCAAAAAGCTTGAAAATAATCCAAAACACATTCACCCCCCTCTGTGTTGTATTCATTACCTAACAGTGGGCATCTTCAACTTTCTTCAGATATGGGAATCCATTATCTCTTCGGTGAATGGCGGTTTTTGTAACACCCCCAAATCCGGGGTCGGGGATCCGGGTTGTCACGAGTTCCATTTCCCTTAATAACACCCACTCTTAATAAATAATCAACTACTCTGTACTGTGACCCCACAATAAACACACACACCACAAGTTATAGTCTCAGAGATGAATATCCAAAAATAATCACAAGTCATTTTATTCCACAATTATATGCCAATACACCTTAAACAGGTTTCTGAATAAATTTACATTTCTTTGCCATTATTACAATTCATAAATATACATAATCTGATACATCAAAAGTTGAAAGCCTAGCCTATTGGTAGTTCCTACCTCAGCTACAGCGACATCAATGCCTATAGGAAGCTGCGGAACGTTTCCTATCCGCTCGCGAATTGGGAGCTTGGTCCTGTTCATCTTGTCTATCTGATGTTGTGTGATGAAAGAAGAAAGCAAGGGTGAGCAGCAAGCCCACCAAAATAATATGTATAATGATTAACAATATATGAGCCTTCTCATAGTACTCATGAAGGTCTTGGTCAAAAGAAATGAACCAAGATGATATCTTAATGCGATGAAGTCGCAAAATATTCAGTATATATATACATATATACTTTTCAAAATATTGGAAGTCCTCTTCCATGCATAATACACACAGAGTTCCAGTGTATAACTGTATAAAAATATCGTTGCAAGGTGATCTCATATATCTAACCTTGTCTCAACATTTTTCTGAAAATCTTTGTCATGCATAAGATAATCATTTACTAGATATAAGTTTAAAAGATGAAGTTACAAGATACTCCAATATACTTATATCTTTTCCAAATACTACTTGAACTACCACCATTCAAGTTATAATTAGTTTCCAAAGTTCATCACATAGATGAGACTACAAGACCAGATTTGAATAGATTAAATCTTTAAAATATCATCAAAATAAAATGAAGTTACGAGATACTTCATTTGATGCAAACATCATTTTGAAAACTTGACCCTGCCAACACTCAACAATCGCCCAACCGTAGCCTTTCTATCGAAGTGCTCTGGGTAGTGTTACAGAAATATCCAATTGGATGATGAACTCATTACGGGAGTTTGCCGTGCCAGGAAGACCACTTACGATGATCAGTCGTAGTAGTGCAACCCCACCATTTTCTACATGTAGAGGAGAACCTGTCGGATTTACTTGTCAACCGAACACTGAACTCCTAAGGAATGGACCGCCTTAGCGGAACTTCCAGGCCATTTGGGCCAATATAATAAGGCTGGGCCGGCGCCACTCGACCACTTACGCCACTCCTAGTTCAGATGAAACCATGACTCTGAAACGTAAAGCTCGTTCCCCCTTTCCCCAAGTAGAAACTTGTTGATACGGCTCCACCAAGAAGTCGTATCTAGTTGGAAAGGAAAACTCACCGATATTTCCCAGGCGATGCCTGTTAATGGATTAACTTGTTCCAAGAATTTTACTTCCCGAGTGTTAGGTAAGTAATCAATTCATTTATCAAAACAGCAACCTTGTTGCGAATATAAAACACACCACAGAGCCGGATCCCTCAGGTTTTGAGCGAGTATTTAAATCCCCTTCGAAAGGAGGATCTTAAATATAAAAATGAGTTTTGGGATCCGCTCTAACTTTTAAAAATCATTTTGAAGACTCGCAAAACATTTTTAAGAATGTTTGGAGTGATGCTGATTTAACAAGGTAAATCAGTCCCAATATATTAGAAAATATCTGAATATTATTATTTAAATAATATTCCCATAAAGAATAATCTTTATAAAAATAATTGAAGTAGAAGTTTTAAAACTTATACTTGAGATGAATATTAAATAACCAAAGATATACCTATACGAAAGTACTATCTTTATTTGAATAATTAAAAGTGAGTTTGATTATCGACACCTTATTCTTTAATAAAATAAAGAATATATCTCAGCAAATAATCGGAGTCATAGATCCTCAAATGAATATTCAAATAATATTCAATAAATAAAATAACCTGAGTCACAAGCCCTCGAATGAATATTCGAAATAATATTCAATAAATAAATAAGCTGAGTCATAAGCCCTCGAATGAATATTCGAAATAATATTCAATAAATAAATAAGCTGAGTCATAAGCCCTCGAATGAATATTATAAATAATATTCATTAAATAAAATAAAGGAGTCATACATCCTCAAATGAATATCCAAGTAATATTCAATAAATAATATAAAGGAGTCATAAGTCCTCGAATGAATATTCAAGATAATATTCATTAATAAAATCAAGTTATCGAATAAACCTTATTCGATTAATAGTTTTGAAAACTATAAACATATATATATATATAAATATATATATATATAAAATCTACTCGGGATCCTCGACTCCCGGTTTTAGAAAATGTTTTCACCTTTGGGTCCCTATACTAAGGGTATATGCAAATTACTGGTATTCTCTAGCATAGGTATTATCAACTGAACCAACAGATATATTTGGCAAGAATACGAAACAGGCATGCATATATATACCATATCAGCATGCTTCAATATATCGCAACATTTGTTAATTAACCAACATGCATCTATCGCAAGATAATGCATATACATATATACATCACAACAACAGTATAACAGATAGAAAACTTGCCTGAGCGACTTGGGGTGAAAAAAAAGCTCGGAACGAGTCTGGTAACCTATAAACAACAAGTAAGTTGGAATTAAACCAAAGTCACTTGTAAATCTATACTTTAACTAACTTAGACTCTAACGCTTGTTTTGCGCTTACTGATTTGCTTAAGTCACTCGGGTACCCTCGGCTCCACCATTTTTAATAATTTAACCTTTACGAGTTTTAAGGCAATTCCTTCGCGAGTGCCTTACCAACTGCCTAACACACTTATCATAAATGTTTCATACATTAATTAACCCTTTTTGGTCTTTAACCTATGTTTCAAAGTAAAGCGAGGGGAAAAGTTTCGTTCGCAAAACGCCGTTACTTGAAACGGTCGTTTCTCCTAAACCGTACATCGGAATCAAACGAACTACATATCAAAACGAAGCTCGTAACATGAGCTATCTAAACATGGAAATGGTCAAAATATAGCTGGGTGTTCTCGGGTCCAAATGTTATGAACAAAAGCAGTCTAAAGTAAATCGGACATTACGACGGCTATGTTTACGCGATTACCAATGTTTAAACTACTCCAATTAACCACTAACCAACTCATAACCATCAATACAACAAAAATTTACCTAAACCATACCACATCAGTCCATAATCTCCAAGGTTTTCAACTCAAACAACCACAATCAAGACCTATGAACTATAATCAAGCTTCAATTACCAAAACACTTCCAAATCAAACCAAACTACTAATAATCACAATCCATGCTTCTCATTTCACAAAACCAACCATTAAGCTTACTAACAAATAAAGTAAAGGCTAGGGTTTGAAGTTTATACCTTCCTTGGGAGGTGTTAAGTTGCTAGGAAGCCTTAGGGAGCCTCCTACAAGCTTGATCTTTCCAAAGAAATCAAGAACACAAAGTTAGGCTTTGAAGTTTCTAAAAGTCCGATTTAAAGAACTGTAAAAAATGAGGGTCTTACCATGATTATTTGGATGAGACTTGTGAACAAGAGTTGTAGGCCATCTCAATACCTTTCCAATGAGCTATAGAACACAATATTTGAGTGAGAAATGAAGGAGATACAGCAGTTTTAGTGTGCTGGTTCTGTTTTGGCCGAGAGCATGAAGAACAATGCCTTGGTTTCTTTTTGATTTTGATGAAAAATGATTTGCTTGGCTTGGTTGGTTTGATTTTTGTGTTTGTTTTAGTAAATTACCTAGTTGCCCTTGATTTTGTGTGGTTAAAAAGCCACCACATCTCCTTCCTTCCCATGTCATGCTTGTGTCATCCTCATGATGTCATCCTCCCCTCCTTGTCCTCTTCTCATTGGTTGGGTGACATCATCCTCTCTAATCCCTTTGATTAACTTCTTAATTGTTTGCCTAATGACCGCTGATCTGTTATACAGTTCGCTTAACTTTCGTTTTCATTTATCGTTTGAGGGATCATACCCGGGATCTTATTACTTAGGTTCCCTTAACCTTTCTCAATACATTATATTCCTTTTTATGATCCTCTATTATAATCCTTTAATTTAAATCCTTTTATCCTGTTACCTTATACTCAATTCTTTCCGTATCTATTGGATTTCCGGGAAAAATCAAAGTGTTCGGATTTGGATTCTGACGATCTTTACATACACTTATATCCCATATAAAGTACTAATAAAATCTCAGAATATCCATATCAGAACCCCTACATAGTGTGGCATGAAAAGTTTTCTCATTCAGCTAAAACACTATTCACAAGGGTTACAAAAAGTTCAAAATTTTGGGAGTTATTACAGTCTCCCCTCCTTAAAAGGATTCCGTCCCGGAATCAGATAGAAAACAGTTGGGGATGCTTTTCTAGCATTGTGCCTTCTAACTCTCTAGTCAATTTCCCACATTATGGTTCTACCACCAAACTCTGACTAGTTTGATAACCCTTCTCCTAAGCACTTGTCCCTTTTCGATCTATAACCCTTTCTGGTTGCTCCCTATAGGTTATGTCTGGTCGCATGCCTATGCGCTCATATGCCCCTATTCATCTGGCATCCGAATTACATTTTCTTAACATTGATACGTGAAACACATTATGAACTTGCTACATATTCGGGGGTAGGGCTAGCTCATATGCTATCTTCCCAATATGTCTTAATATATCCAAGGGTCCAACAATTCGTGGACTTAGCTTCCCTTTCTTTCCGAACCTCATCCTTCCTTTCCAAGGGAATACCTATAACAATACTAGGTCCCCCACTTTCTATTCCTTGTCCTTTCGTGTCAAATCAACATACTTCATGTTCCCATCTTGGGCTACTACCAGCCGTTCTCTGATTAAAATCTATTATATCCTTGATCCTTTGGACTACTGCGGGTCCGAACATCTTGCGCTCTACAACTTCATCCTAACATAAGGGAGATCGACATTGTCTTCCCTCAAGGATCTCATAAGGCGATATCTCAATACTGATATGTGATCTATTATCGTAAGAAAACTCAATCCATGTTAAGTGATCATTCCAAATTCTTTCAAGTCTATCGCATGGAATTTTATCACAGCTTCTAGCACTATAGCTTTGGCGTCTCAATACCCATTCTTTTCCAGTTCGTAATCGCTACTACCTTCCGTTCCTAATATTATACTGGATATACTTTTGCTCGTTAGCGTTCTATAACCTTTTAATAACCACGTCAACCTTAGTATCATGAATGTATTTCCATTCCGAATACTACCACAACTTTATTACTCCTTTTTCAGCTGTTTCTATTTCCCAAAGTTTGATCAATCATATAGAAGTAAATGAATTTGTTGAGAGATCACTATGATCATGAACACTTGTTATATCGCTTAGTTAGTACAGAAGGTGGCCAGCCTTTAGTACTTGACAAGCAATTTAAACAATAGATGGTATCCTACTAGGCTTCTATCACACAGATAGATAGTCATTCGGCAATACCTCCCCTTTCTGGAAGGGTTGTTCTTCTCAGCTTACATGAAATGAAAAGAAGAGAAAAGAACGAATTGAAGAGAATTGTATATATGAAAAATATACTGCCACAAAATATCTGGCTTGGAACCTACCTCTGAACTATAGAGGCTTGTCATAGGAGAACAAAACATATATGTATTTATATCAGCATCAAGTATTATAGCATCGTATTTCCCATGCCTAAATATTTCTATTCCGTCCATCATTCTATGGACCCATGCTCTTCCTCGAGCTTATACACAATCACCTTTGAAACTCCCTCGATATCGAAAATCGAATCTGGGATCTCATTCTAGACATCATCGTTACTAGAATTCTATGCTTGCACCGTAACCTTCCTCGTATAATAATATGACTCTCTATTGATAAGAAAGAATAAATATTCAATAGGTAGATACTCTACTTAATTAGTCTATCAATGTTCTATCAATGATAACTTATACACTACCATGACCCGATTAGTGGTACTCAATCTCAACACCCATTCCAATACAACTCTCACGGTTGTAATCAACTCATTACTCGCGGAATCATTACTGCATTACTATGGTCCACCACTGACCTACTGTCGTCATTTACCTTTCCATAAAATCTTAATATCTAACCATACGGAGTCCATACATGTCGTATCAAATCCTTCTAAGGAGGTAACATAATCACCATTCATGATTCATGAAGAACACTCCTGATCCTGACATACATACATGACATGAAGCAGATAAAAGTGCAGAAGAGTTTCAATCAAAGCAATGATAGCAGGTTAATACCATTCTTAATCATACGCCCTAAATAGAAGACTTAACTCAAGGGTTCATCTAGTCCTTTTTGAAACATGGTCCTGGCTTATCTCAAGATAGTACCTTCTAAGATAGATAGCCCGTTCATGGCGATTACACGAATTAAACCTTTACCAACTACTATTACGGTTGGGTATTGCACAGTCATCAGGAGGAATGTCAATCTTCCAAACCATAATACAACCTTCATAGTTTTAACCATCATCACTGTATTCTTTTGGCACAAGCGCCTATAATTATCCTCTTACCTTTAAAGTGTCGGCCACCTCTTTAGCCTTTCCTGATAGTAAAATTTCCTTACAGTCAATGTCATTTTAACCACCTCCAAATAAATTTTCTACCTTATTTCAATCACAGCTTATGTGAAAATGCTTTCCTTAAAACCTGATGAGTAAAAAAAAAATCACCATTTTTTTTCCATAAGTTATTGCCTCAGTCTTTAGAGGTTAATCACTGTCATGACTGACTCTCAATCATAATTAGAACATCTTTTATCTTAAGTCCTAATGCCCTGAACAATTTCGACCATTACTGGTTCGATCCATACTTTCTCGTGGTTTAACACGTGCCCCACTTGGCAACATTATAATTATGTCTTATTTCCTTTATCAACATTTTTATTCTTGAGAATTTTGAATATTTCCTTTCTCCTTGTAAAACCTCTAAGGTTATCCTTTAATCGTTCCTCCTGTATTCCCTATATTCAGGGCATATCAAAATACCACTTACTAATACTAGAACCATTGTCTATATACTTCTGAAGAATTTCTCCACTGATCCTTAAAGGTTATTATTACCTTAATCCTTTCCAATTCATACTGTCAAAACTCATACTATCCCTATTAAGGGTGAAATTCCAACCTTTATGCATTCCCCGAGGATTCATTTTAAGTTACCGATGTTCTATCCTTAATTCCACCTTTAAACGGTACATGCATCCTTCCATGGATAAATCAAGTCATATATCCCTGATAAGGGTATCTTATTCAATCATTCCCACCTCGATAGTATATGCCTAATTTCATAATAACATCTGAATTCAAAATGAGGTCAATCAATATGGCCTCCAAAAGATAAGAACGGTTATCCGCTTTTCTTTCCTGATTCAGTAATGATAATAGGGATGTTCTAGAAGATGTTTGTCGTGTTCAACGTGAACCTTTTAGTTCTAACTACTCATTTACCTCTTTTATTTATCTCAACAGTCATCTCAATGTTGGGATATCTTTCATACCTGGCGTCTCCCTTTCTGGGTATCAAGCCACCGGTCTTACACTTCACATTCTTGAAGGTCACTTCCTTCATCCAATTTTCCTAATTTCTTACTTCCTTGTCTCCTCAGTCTATCCGCGTCTCATTGTTTATCCTTCGAACTATCTCAATGTTTTCTCGAATCCTCCCAACTTAAAGGGGATAAAATATATGCATCTCTTATGCCTTCAACCGTCAACTTTAACTCATGGTGAATCACCCTCATCCTGACGATCATATACTTTTCTATTTCTATTAATATGAGTCTTTAGGGTTTCCTCATACCCAACTCCCTTATCATTCCTCAAACTCTGTTGCCTTTATATTCCTTTCCACTTCAATTCCTTTTTATTTTCCTTTCTCTTATCATTATTTCATGAACCAACACAACATAAGCATTGATTTCAAATATCCCGTCAGTCTGGATTCGCGTCTTCAGAACGAATCTTAACAACTTTTACAGCTTAGATTCATAATTCATCATACTCGTCTGCCTTTGTTCTGGCTCTAAAGCTTTTACACTATCTCCATAACCTTGGGAAGTACTTTCCTGAAAACAATTGACTGAACTTAAATCAGTTTATTATAATCTCTTGCTCCGTGCCTTCCTTGGCCTTTCACCAGCGGGTGGTCTCTCTCTTAGGAGGGTAAGTGACAAAAACAGTCTTTTGTGATTCGTCAATCATTCAGAATCTCAAATGATTCCTCTATTTCCTTTAGCCAGGCTCTTGCCTCGACTGGGTCAACCTGTTCCTTGGAACTCTGAGAGCTTAGAGACTTACAGGTCCTGAAAGAATTTCCTATCACATTGTTTCCTCAAGGTGGTGGTTGGGGATAATAGTCTAAGTTCTGTCTAGACAGGTCAATGAATTGCCGTATAGGAGTGCCGTCTCGGGTCTCCTTTCCTTACTCGACTTTCTGTTTCCTTAGTATGAAATGTTTCATCCTACTCCCCATAATTGGGGTCATCTTTTAATTTAAAATCCTCATTTTCCACTCCATTATGTCATGGGTTCCTTCTATCTTGATGGCGACCTCCATGACTATCACGTTCAGGGTTTGCTCTAAATCTTATTCCTCAAACTATGGCTCTCATCTAAGTTCTCATCCTTACGCTCTTGAACTTTCGGAACCCAAATTCTATAGGAATACCTCATTATTCCCTTATCATCTTTCTCGGTATTAATCTCATATTTATTTGTTGGCTCTCTGCCTTCATTCATCACCTTTCTCTGGCACCGTATGCTCTTTTCCAATAATTCGGTCTCTATTGCAATCTCAAACAGCTTTTCGGTACCGGCTCCGGTTACCTTCACTACTATTGCCAAAATCTCTTATAAACTCTCCCAAAGACATTATCATCTTGAGTCTCTCCTTTTTACTAAGGGCATCAGCCACCATATTGGCTTTCTCCGAATGATAAAGAATCTCCCAATCATTATTCTATGTCGGGGATCCGGGTTGTCACGAGTTTCATTTCCCTTAATAACACCCACTCTTAATAAATAATCAACTACTCTGTACTGTGACCCCACAATAAACACACACACCACAAGTTATAGTCTCAGAGATGAATATCCAAAAATAATCACAAGTCGTTTTATTCCACAATTATATGCCAATACACCTTAAACAGGTTTCTGAATAAATTTACATTTCTTTGCCATTATTACAATTCATAAATATACATAATCTGATACATCAAAAGTTGAAAGCCTAGCCTATTGGTAGTTCCTACCTCAGCTACAGCGACATCAATGCCTATAGGAAGCTGCGGAACGTTTCCTATACGCTCGCGAATTGGGAGCTTGGTCCTGTTCATCTTATCTATCTGATGTTGTGTGATGAAAGAAGAAAGCAAGGGTGAGCAGCAAGCCCACCAAAATAATATGTATAATGATTAACAATATATGAGCCTTCTCATAGTACTCATGAAGGTCTTGGTCAAAAGAAATGAACCAAGATGATATCTTAATGCGATGAAGTCGCAAAATATTCAGTATATATATACATATATACTTTTCAAAATATTGGAAGTCCTCTTCCATGCATAATACACACAGAGTTCCAGTGTATAACTGTATAAAAATATTGTTGCAAGGTGATCTCATATATCTAACCTTGTCTCAACATTTTTCTGAAAATCTTTGTCATGCATAAGATAATCATTTACTAGATATAAGTTTAAAAGATGAAGTTACAAGATACTCCAATATACTTATATCTTTTCCAAATACTACTTGAACTACCACCATTCAAGTTATAATTAGTTTCCAAAGTTCATCACATAGATGAGACTACAAGACCAGATTTGAATAGATTAAATCTTTAAAATATCATCAAAATAAAATGAAGTTACGAGATACTTCATTTGATGCAAATATCATTTTGAAAACTTGACCCTGCCAACACTCAACAATCGCCCAACCGTAGCCTTTCTATCGAAGTGCTCTGGGTAGTGTTACAGAAATATCCAATTGGATGATGAACTCATTACGGGAGTTTGCCGCGCCAGGAAGACCACTTACGATGATCAGTCGTAGTAGTGCAACCCCACCATTTTCTACATGTAGAGGAGAACCTGTCGGATTTACTTGTCAACCGAACACTGAACTCCTAAGGAATGGACCGCCTTAGCGGAACTTCCAGGCCATTTGGGCCAATATAATAAGGCTGGGCCGGCGCCACTCGACCACTTACGCCACTCCTAGTTCAGATGAAACCATGACTCTGAAACGTAAAGCTCGTTCCCCCTTTCCCCAAGTAGAAACTTGTTGATACGGCTCCACCAAGAAGTCGTATCTAGTTGGAAAGGAAAACTCACCGATATTTCCCAGGCGATGCCTGTTAATGGATTAACTTGTTCCAAGAATTTTACTTCCCGAGTGTTAGGTAAGTAATCAATTCATTTATCAAAACAGCAACCTTGTTGCGAATATAAAACACACCACAGAGCCGGATCCCTCAGGTTTTGAGCGAGTATTTAAATCCCCTTCGAAAGGAGGATCTTAAATATAAAAATGAGTTTTGGGATCCGCTCTAACTTTTAAAAATCATTTTGAAGACTCGTAAAACATTTTTAAGAATGTTTGGAGTGATGCTGATTTAACAAGGTAAATCAGTCCCAATATATTAGAAAATATCTGAATATTATTATTTAAATAATATTCCCATAAAGAATAATCTTTATAAAAATAATTGAAGTAGAAGTTTTAAAACTTATACTTGAGATGAATATTAAATAACCAAAGATATACCTATACGAAAGTACTATCTTTATTTGAATAATTAAAAGTGAGTTTGATTATCGACACCTTATTCTTTAATAAAATAAAGAATATATCTCAGCAAATAATCGGAGTCATAGATCCTCAAATGAATATTCAAATAATATTCAATAAATAAAATAACCTGAGTCACAAGCCCTCGAATGAATATTCGAAATAATATTCAATAAATAAATAAGCTGAGTCATAAGCCCTCGAATGAATATTCGAAATAATATTCAATAAATAAATAAGCTGAGTCATAAGCCCTCGAATGAATATTATAAATAATATTCATTAAATAAAATAAAGGAGTCATACATCCTCAAATGAATATCCAAGTAATATTCAATAAATAATATAAAGGAGTCATAAGTCCTCGAATGAATATTCAAGATAATATTCATTAATAAAATCAAGTTATCGAATAAACCTTATTCGATTAATAGTTTTGAAAACTATAAACATATATATATATATATATAAATATATATATATATATATAAAATCTACTCGGGATCCTCGACTCCCGGTTTTAGAAAATGTTTTCACCTTTGGGTCCCTATACTAAGGGTATATGCAAATTACTGGTATTCTCTAGCATAGGTATTATCAACTGAACCAACAGATATATTTGGCAAGAATACGAAACAGGCATGCATATATATACCATATCAGCATGCTTCAATATATCGCAACATTTGCTAATTAACCAACATGCATCTATCGCAAGATAATACATATACATATATACATCACAACAACAGTATAACAGATAGAAAACTTGCCTGAGCGACTTGGGGTGAAAAAAAAGCTCGGAACGAGTCTGGTAACCTATAAACAACAAGTAAGTTGGAATTAAACCAAAGTCACTTGTAAATCTATACTTTAACTAACTTAGACTCTAACGCTTGTTTTGCGCTTACTGATTTGCTTAAGTCACTCGGGTACCCTCGGCTCCACCATTTTTAATAATTTAACCTTTACGAGTTTTAAGGCAATTCCTTCGCGAGTGCCTTACCAACTGCCTAACACACTTACCATAAATGTTTCATACATTAATTAACCCTTTTTGGTCTTTAACCTATGTTTCAAAGTAAAGCGAGGGGAAAAGTTTCGTTCGCAAAACGCCGTTACTTGAAACGGTCGTTTCTCCTAAACCGTACATCGGAATCAAACGAACTACATATCAAAACGAAGCTCGTAACATGAGCTATCTAAACATGGAAATGGTCAAAATATAGCAGGGTGTTCTCGGGTCCAAATGTTATGAACAAAAGCAGTCTAAAGTAAATCGGACATTACGACGGCTATGTTTACGCGATTACCAATGTTTAAACTACTCCAATTAACCACTAACCAACTCATAACCATCAATACAACAAAAATTTACCTAAACCATACCACATCAGTCCATAATCTCCAAGGTTTTCAACTCAAACAACCACAATCAAGACCTATGAACTATAATCAAGCTTCAATTACCAAAACACTTCCAAATCAAACCAAACTACTAATAATCACAATCCATGCTTCTCATTTCACAAAACCAACCATTAAGCTTACTAACAAATAAAGTAAAGGCTAGGGTTTGAAGTTTATACCTTCCTTGGGAGGTGTTAAGTTGCTAGGAAGCCTTAGGGAGCCTCCTACAAGCTTGATCTTTCCAAAGAAATCAAGAACACAAAGTTAGGCTTTGAAGTTTCTAAAAGTCCGATTTAAAGAACTGTAAAACATGAGGGTCTTACCATGATTATTTGGACGAGACTTGTGAACAAGAGTTGTAGGCCATCTCAATACCTTTCCAATGAGCTATAGAACACAATATTTGAGTGAGAAATGAAGGAGATACAGCAGTTTTAGTGTGCTGGTTCTGTTTTGGCCGAGAGCATGAAGAACAATGCCTTGGTTTCTTTTTAATTTTGATGAAAAATGATTTGCTTGGCTTGGTTGGTTTGATTTTTGTGTTTGTTTTAGTAAATTACCTAGTTGCCCTCGATTTTGTGTGGTTAAAAAGCCACCACATCTCCTTCCTTCCCATGTCATGCTTGTGTCATCCTCATGATGTCATCCTCCCCTCCTTGTCCTCTTCTCATTGGTTGGGTGACATCATCCTCTCTAATCCCTTTGATTAACTTCTTAATTGTTTGCCTAATGACCGCTGATCTGTTATACAGTTCGCTTAACTTTCGTTTTCGTTTATCGTTTGAGGGATCATACCCGGGATCTTATTACTTAGGTTCCCTTAACCTTTCTCAATACATTATATTCCTTTTTATGATCCTCTATTATAATCCTTTAATTTAAATTCTTTTATCCTGTTACCTTATACTCAATTCTTTCCGTATCTATTGGATTTCCGGGAAAAATCAAAGTGTTCGGATTTGGATTCTGACGATCTTTACATACACTTATATCCCATATAAAGTACTAATAAAATCTCAGAATATCCATATCAGAACCCCTACATAGTGTGGCATGAAAAGTTTTCTCATTCAGCTAAAACACTATTCACAAGGGTTACAAAAAGTTCAAAATTTTGGGAGTTATTACAGTCTCCCCTCCTTAAAAGGATTCCGTCCCGGAATCAGATAGAAAACAGTTGGGGATGCTTTTCTAGCATTGTGCCTTCTAACTCTCTAGTCAATTTCCCACATTATGGTTCTACCACCAAACTCTGACTAGTTTGATAACCCTTCTCCTAAGCACTTGTCCCTTTTCGATCTATAACCCTTTCTGGTTGCTCCCTATAGGTTATGTCTGGTCGCATGCCTATGCGCTCATATGCCCCTATTTATCTGGCATCCGAATTACATTTTCTTAACATTGATACGTGGAACACATTATGAACTTGCTACATATTCGGGGGTAGGGCTAGCTCATATGCTATCTTCCCAATATGTCTTAATATATCCAAGGGTCCAACAATTCGTGGACTTAGCTTCCCTTTCTTTCCGAACCTCATCCTTCCTTTCCAAGGGAATACCTATATGTTGGGTCCCAATGTGTTTGTAGAAGGGGGGGTTGAATACAAACAGTACCGAATAATCGAATTAAATGCGGAATAAAAAATGTGAAACAAAATTCAAGTTAAATAAAAATATTATTAAACTTGAAAGGTGTTACAACAACTGTATCGATTACAAGGTATTAATCTCAAATCAATTATCACAAATCTAGAATAAATTCGACATGAACTTTTTCTATTTTTGCAATAATTAGAATCAAATGCTAAACGCGATTTGAGATTAAGTTCTAGGGATTTTGATCCGCTAGATTGATACACAAGAACAAGATAAATAATTCTAGTGGTTTGGATTTAACATTAACAAACTAGAAATTGATCTTGAATTAAGCAGATGAAGGATGATATTTTTCAGAGGCGGCTGCTTTCTTTTGTTCTTGTCTTGATAATGGATGATTAATGAGATGCTGCTTCTCTGCTTCTATTTAATCAATCAGCTGAATAGAATTTAATTGGCATGACAATCCTATAGCTGGCAAGACTTTCGGTAGGACAATTGAATGAACTAGCAAGACAATCTGAATGAACTAGCATGACAATCAGAATGAACTAGCATGACAATTATCCTCCTAGAGTAACTTTCGGTATGACAATGGAAAATGGCCTAGCATGACAATCGGTATGACAATCCTGATTGTCATGCTAGTTCATTTTCAATTGTCTTGCTGATTTAATGCTTGAATTTAATCCAATTAAACTTCTGAAAATTCCTAAAATTAATTCAGAATTAATTAATCAATTAATTCGATTAATAAATAAATTATTCTTTGCAGATATAATTTATTTTCTTAATTAAATTAGATGAATTAATTAATTAATAGAGAATTAATTCTAGTCTTGAGCAGCAACCATTCTTCTGCAAATCTTCTGAAAATCACTGAAAATTATGAATCAATTCCACCACTTCAACGTTGACACTCGATGTACTGTCTGGTTCATGAGTGACTAACTTCCGTGACGTTTCTTCATGTCTTGACTCTGACACTTTGATTTTCTTCAGATTAAATCCTTGTAATTAATTGATACTCTGACGAGATCTCTGTCACTTGATTAAATCCACGATCTTGATTTATATCACTGAGGCATGATCAACTTCTTGAACTTCTTCCAGTGAATTAACTCCTCAAGTCTGTAGATGAACTTTGTTTCTGAATCCTTTGACAGATATTACTTTGCGAGATCTCTCTGACGGTCGATCCACTATTTACTTATTACATTCTTATTTGAGTTGAGTTGAATCCTCGAATATACAAATAGGCTATGACATATGACTTACAATCTCCCCCTATTTGTTTGTTAGACAATAACACACAAATACCTAGAGGATAACTCAACTAACAAATAAGAAAAAGATATAAACATACATGCAAAGTAAATAGCAGAAAATTTCTGGATGAGATTTAACATTTTCCAGATTCCAAGTAGATATTCCTCTAGACTGAACATATCTTCAAGTAGTTTCATCTTCATTTGTACAACCACATTTCCTGTTGAGAAGCACATATCTCTCTTGCTTCTCCCCCTATGAGAATCAACTGATTAAAGAAGATCACCTTCGTTTTACCACCTCTCCCGTACAATAGGATCCGCAGATAAAAACCAATGGTACTCCCCTAACAGCTTCTTCCCTTACTAGGAAATCACCTTATGTTTACCACCTCTCCCGTACAATAGGATCCGTAGTTACAAACAACAATGGTGTGGTGTAGTGTACAAGTAGGATCTTTTTCTTACTCCCTGCTATTTCTCCCCCTTAGTTGAGGAATCCTCCAAACTATTACTTAAGCTTCTATCTCCCCCTTAAAGAAGGAATGTATGCCGTCGTCTGAAGGAGTTCTCATATTTCACTTGGTTGGAAAAGAAATAACAAGTAGTTTCTCTTTCTTCCTCACTGTGAGTGTGTGATTGTGTTTTAGTGTACCTCACATGTGTTTCACTCTTCTCTCCACTCGTGTTTACACTCAATCTCACAAGTGTATCACTCCTCTCATAGCTCCAAAAATCAGCTGTACCTGCAAGGAAAATCACCTTAGCCATCCTTAAAGGAGGTCACAGGTGGTGCAATGGGAGTTCACAAATCCCCATCCTTGTTAAACTCGTCAGATGATTCTGAGTCATAATTTACAAGTTGCTAGTTTCCCTTTTAGGGTTCCAGATTTGAATTCTGGGAAGGTAAACAATGATCCAACGAATTTAGCATAAAGATCAAAGTTCCCTTCTAATGTCTGTGAAGACATTTCCTTGTGACTTATCAGGTAATATCTGAATCATTGTCAACAAGTTGCCGATCTGCGCCTATGTCAGATCCACTATCCGCAGATGCATCCAGGGGATTTAAGCCTGGGGAGGTAGACACTGACCACTGACATATGGCTTTTGGATCAGTATCCTCTCCTAACACCTGTAAAGGCAATTGGTCCACTAACGAACCTTGAACAATCGAATCTGACCTTAAAATGGTCGAAACTCTTGTTTCCGTCAACTCATCCTTTGTGTGTGTAACCTCTCCTTGTGCATCAAGAATTGATTATGTTTGAAGTGGTGACACTACATCGGATACCTTGGCCGACAGGCAAAATTCAATAGACTCACCCTGTTGAGAGAATGAATCTAGTAACTGTTTTTGTGCCTTTTCAGCCATTACATCTTTTTGAGAAGATGTATGGGGGCTAGCAGTTGTCTCGGTTTAAATACTACTCATCTATGTATGAGACAGAGCCACTGGGTTGACTACAGAACCTTCCTTATGTGGTGCACTAGGCACTATCTCCCTCACGCTCATTCATACTATATTTAGTGGTAAGAGAGTGTTGGTTGGTTCTGTTTTTTGTGTTTGTCTTTACAGTCTGGGATAGACGTTGTGGGTTTTCAACCTCATGACTGTCAATGAAAGAAAGTCAATGGAGACTGAACATGTATCATAGAACATATGGTAATAGAGAGAAAATGATTTACAATAGTGATTTCAAAAGATTTTACATGAAATAAGAAATCACTAATGTAGAAAGAAGTTTAATTTTGTTTTTCACTATGAATGAGTTTTTGATAAAACATTGATCACTTAGGGTAAAGTCTAAGTAATTCTCATTCATGTCAAAAGCTTACAAATATCTGCAACATAATGTTAACAATATATCATTGACCGATACTTGTCAAGTACTTTAGATACTAATTGTTATGTTGCATAATCAATATACCACTGCACATATAAAACAATATGATTGTGCTTAGTGATAAGATAGTTATTAATATGACGACTCTACTTATTCATATAACATTATAACTTCTGTTAGAGTGCCATACCATGTTCTTGACGATTGCTTGAGCAGTATACTAGTTCATACCAACCTGAAGTGAGATTGTGAAGAAGAAATTGCATAGTCCAATAGATCTGCAGCTGCAAAGTCCATGAACTGTGGTGCATTGACTTCCTCTTTTGACTTACCAACCAGGAGTACACTTGTACACATCTTACTAGAGTACAATTCCAAGTGTAATGTGCAGCAGGTGTCTGATATGTCGTAATATTCTCAAGTCTCGTCACTGGTGCTATATGTTAGATACTGCTTCCTGATAATAACCTAGCACAAAATACAAAATTACAATGATAACATTCCCAGCTTGCAAACAGCCATATCCCTCAGATAAACCTTTGCTGTTATCTCCAAAGGTAACCATGGGGCCAGCTTTCTCAACCACATTTGATAGCAGGGCTCTATCTCCGGTCATATGTCTTGATGATCCACTTGTCAAGAATCCACACTACCGGTTACACCTGTATACTGCCCTGCACTTCAAATGGATTAGACCTTCTTCGGAACCCAAACTTGGTTGGGCCCGGCATACTTGTAGAACTGTCCTTTGTCAGACAAAACAACATTTTTAATTTTAATGGTCTCAACATTCTCAATGACTGAACATTTGACCTTGTAAACAGCCTTAACAAATTTCTGTTTAAGCTTAGGCACAAATGTCTCCTTTCTAGCCTTAGAAGGACTAGCAGTCTTAGACCTATCATGCTTCTTGTTATTCACATGCTGACGAGGAGTAGTCTTATCATTAGACACATGCTTACCATTAAAATAAGCATACATCATATTAAAAGCACAAGACATACAATTAGCAACACCACATGCTTTATGAGAGTGATTAACAGCAGGCAATTTATGCATGGTAGACATGGCATTTGTGTTATCCAACTCATGTGTGTCTGAGTTAGTCTCAGTTGCTTTCACAACCTTGACTGGAACTTTTGACACACTTGACTTGGAGACAGCTTTCCCATTAGCATTATCTTCAGCACGGATTTCTTCTTGAATAATAAAAGAGGTCTCATCAAATGGTTCAGCAATTGATTCCTTATAGAGGGGTTCATCAACACCCTTAAGCACATGTGGTACTTCCCTGCCTTTAGCACATACATGAGGAGGGGAGTTTATGCCTAATTCTCCAATAGCAGCATTGTAATCATAACCTATTCCAGATGTTTGATTAACAGCTTGCTTACTGTAGAACTCTTTAGCCTTCGAACAAGAATTGAAGTAGGCTCTAACCTTAGTCTCAAGACCGGTGATCTTATCTTTGAGAATAGTTTCGAGTTTTCTATAACAGTCAACTCTATTCTCTAGAAAAGATACCTGTTCTTTTAATCTGTCTTGATTAATGTGCACAAGTCTTAATTCATTGACCTCTTTCTCAAGGTCTGTGATCTGTAAACTTAACAGTTCATTATCACGACGTGCACAATCTAAGTTACCTCTTAGATGATAAACCATTTCAGCATCAGAAAGTTTTACCTCTATTCTTGACGATGAAGCTTTTCCATCAATAGCCATAAGAGCAAGATTTCCTTCATCTTCATCTTCACTGTCAGTATCATCCCAGCTTCTTCCCTTTGCCAGATAAGCCCTTTCAGAGTTCTTTCTTACTTGCTTTGGCTTCCTACATTCTGTGGCAAAGTGTCCCAACTCATTGCAGTTATAGCATCTAATGGTGCTTCGATCAACCATCCCTGTTTTGTACCCACCACTGCTGGTGTTAGAGGATGAAGATCCACCTTTCTGGAATTTGTTGTAGTTGGACTTGTACTTAAGCTTGGGATTCCTCCTGAATCTGACATGGGAGAATCTCTTGACAATTTGGGCCATTGATTCATCTTCCAATTGCTCCAGCTCTTCCAAGGAATAAAAATCATCACTTGATTGATTTGTAGTAGGAGGATCATATTCTGCTACTAACTCATTTTCCTCACCCTTGGAAAACTGTACCATTCTTTCTAACTGTTGAGATTGTTGTTGTTGTTGACCTTCAGCTACAAGTGCAGTAGATGTGCTGACCATTCTATCCTTCCCGTAGACTTCCTTCTGTTGAATCTGCTCCAACTCATAGGTTTTTAACACTCCATAGAGCCTGTCCAAAGAAATCTCACTCAGATCTCTAGCTTCTCTAATGGCAGTGATTCTATGTTCAAGATGAGCTGGCAGTGTTAAAAGGAACTTTTTGTTGACCTCCCTGATTGAATAATACTTTCCATTGATGTTCAGGTTGTTGATCAACGCATTGTACCTCTCAAACACTTCAGTAATTCCTTCTCCTGGATTTGATTTGAAATGTTCATATTCAGAGGTTAGGATTTCCAACTTGTTCTCCCTAACTTCCTCTGTGCCTTCATTAATCACCTCAATAGTTTCCCACATGTGTTTGGAATTTTTACAGTTCATCACATGTCTGTTCATCAAGGGATCAAGGGAATCAATTAATATTAATTGAAGGCTGGCATCCAAGGAGGCTTCTTCCTTCTCAGCAGGAGTAAAATCTTCAGGCTCTTTTGGATAGGTTCTAGCTTCAGTAGTCACCACACCATCTATTATTACCTCCGGTTCAATAACCATCGGAGTTTTTATACCCTTCTTTAACAAGTTTGAATATTTGGGATTTGCAACTTGTAAAAATAATAGCATCTTCTTCTTCCACATGATATAATTCTCTTTATCAAATTGTGGAATTTTAACGGTTCCAACTTTATGTGAAGTCATTATGAATTTTTGGATAAATAAAAATTCAAGGAGTTGAAAAATCACAAAAGTCTAGGATCTTGATTTGTTCGTTAATCAGAAGGCTCTGATACCAATTGTTGGGTCCCAATGTGTTTGTAGAAGGGGGGGTTGAATACAAACAGTACCGAATAATCGAATTAAATGCGGAATAAAAAATGTGAAACAAAATTCAAGTTAAATAAAAATATTATTAAACTTGAAAGGTGTTACAACAACTGTATCGATTACAAGGTATTAATCTCAAATCAATTATCACAAATCTAGAATAAATTCGACATGAACTTTTTCTATTTTTGCAATAATTAGAATCAAATGCTAAACGCGATTTGAGATTAAGTTCTAGGGATTTTGATCCGCTAGATTGATACACAAGAACAAGATAAATAATTCTAGTGGTTTGGATTTAACATTAACAAACTAGAAATTGATCTTGAATTAAGCAGATGAAGGATGATATTTTTCAGAGGCGGCTGCTTTCTTTTGTTCTTGTCTTGATAATGGATGATTAATGAGATGCTGCTTCTCTGCTTCTATTTAATCAATCAGCTGAATAGAATTTAATTGGCATGACAATCCTATAGCTGGCAAGACTTTCGGTAGGACAATTGAATGAACTAGCAAGACAATCTGAATGAACTAGCATGACAATCAGAATGAACTAGCATGACAATTATCCTCCTAGAGTAACTTTCGGTATGACAATGGAAAATGGCCTAGCATGACAATCGGTATGACAATCCTGATTGTCATGCTAGTTCATTTTCAATTGTCTTGCTGATTTAATGCTTGAATTTAATCCAATTAAACTTCTGAAAATTCCTAAAATTAATTCAGAATTAATTAATCAATTAATTCAATTAATAAATAAATTATTCTTTGCAGATATAATTTATTTTCTTAATTAAATTAGATGAATTAATTAATTAATAGAGAATTAATTCTAGTCTTGAGCAACAACCATTCTTCTGCAAATCTTCTGAAAATCACTGAAAATTATGAATCAATTCCACCACTTCAACGTTGACACTCGATGTACTGTCTGGTTCATGAGTGACTAACTTCCGTGATGTTTCTTCATGTCTTGACTCTGACACTTTGATTTTCTTCAGATTAAATCCTTGTAATTAATTGATACTCTGACGAGATCTCTGTCACTTGATTAAATCCACGATCTTGATTTATATCACTGAGGCATGATCAACTTCTTGAACTTCTTCCAGTGAATTAACTCCTCAAGTCTGTAGATGAACTTTGTTTCTGAATCCTTTGACAGATATTACTTTGCGAGATCTCTCTGACGGTCGATCCACTATTTACTTATTACATTCTTATTTGAGTTGAGTTGAATCCTCGAATATACAAATAGGCTATGACATATGACTTACACTATAACAATACTAGGTCCCCCACTTTCTATTCCTTGTCCTTTCGTGTCAAATCAACATACTTCATGTTCCCATCTTGGGCTACTACCAGCCGTCCTCTGATTAAAATCTATTATATCCTTGATCCTTTGGACTACTGCGGGTCCGAACATCTTGCGCTCTACAACTTCATCCTAACATAAGGGAGATCGACATTGTCTTCCCTCAAGGATCTCATAAGGCGATATCTCAATACTGACATGTGATCTATTATCGTAAGAAAACTCAATCCGTGTTAAGTGATCATTCCAAATTCTTTCAAGTCTATCGCATGGAATTTTATCACAGCTTCTAGCACTATAGCTTTGGCGTCTCAATACCCATTCTTTTCCAGTTCGTAATCGCTACTACCTTCCGTTCCTAATATTATACTGGATATACTTTTGCTCGTTAGCGTTCTATAACCTTTTAATAACCACGTCAACCTTAGTATCACGAATGTATTTCCATTCCGAATACTACCACAACTTTATTACTCCTTTTTCAGCTGTTTCTATTTCCCAAAGTTTGATCAATCATATAGAAGTAAATGAATTTGTTGAGAGATCACTATGATCATGAACACTTGTTATATCGCTTAGTTAGTACAGAAGGTGGCCAGCCTTTAGTACTTGACAAGCAATTTAAACAATAGATGGTATCCTACTAGGCTTCTATCACACAGATAGATAGTCATTCGGCAATACCTCCCCTTTCTGGAAGGGTTGTTCTTCTCAGCTTACATGAAATGAAAAGAAGAGAAAAGAACGAATTGAAGAGAATTGTATATATAAAAAATATACTGCCACAAAATATCTGGCTTGGAACCTACCTCTGAACTATAGAGGCTTGTCATAGGAGAACAAAACATATATGTATTTATATCAGCATCAAGTATTATAGCATCGTATTTCCCATGCCTAAATATTTCTATTCCGTCCATCATTCTATGGACCCATGCTCTTCATCGAGCTTATACACAATCACCTTTGAAACTCCCTCGATATCGAAAATCGAATCTGGGATCTCATTCTAGACATCATCGTTACTAGAATTCTATGCTTGCACCGTAACCTTCCTCGTATAATAATATGACTCTCTATTGATAAGAAAGAATAAATATTCAATAGGTAGATACTCTACTTAATTAGTCTATCAATGTTCTATCAATGATAACTTATACACTACCATGACCCGATTAGTGGTACTCAATCTCAACACCCATTCCAATACAACTCTCACGGTTGTAATCAACTCATTACTCGCGGAATCATTACTGCATTACTATGGTCCACCACTGACCTACTGTCGTCATTCACCTTTCCATAAAATCTTAATATCTAACCATACGGAGTCCATACATGTCGTATCAAATCCTTCTAAGGAGGTAACATAATCACCATTCATGATTCATGAAGAACACTCCTGCTCCTGACATACATACATGACATGAAGCAGATAAAAGTGCAGAAGAGTTTTAATCAAAGCAACGATAGCAGGTTAATACCATTCTTAATCATACGCCCTAAATAGAAGACTTAACTCAAGGGTTCATCTAGTCCTTTTTGAAACATGGTCCTGGCTTATCTCAAGATAGGACCTTCTAAGATAGATAGCCCGTTCATGGCGATTACACGAATTAAACCTTTACCAACTACTATTACGGTTGGGTATTGCACAGTCATCAGGAGGAATGTCAATCTTCCAAACCATAATACAACCTTCACAGTTTTAACCATCATCACTGTATTCTTTTGGCACAAGCGCCTATAATTATCCTCTTACCTTTAAAGTGTCGGCCACCTCTTTAGCCTTTCCTGATAGTAAAATTTCCTTACAGTCAATGTCATTTTAACCACCTCTAAATAAATTTTCTACCTTATTTCAATCACAGCTTATGTGAAAATGCTTTCCTTAAAACCTGATGAGTAAAAAAAAATCACCATTTTTTTTTCCATAAGTTATTGCCTCAGTCTTTAGAGGTTAATCACTGTCATGACTGACTCTCAATCATAATTAGAACATCTTTTATCTTAAGTCCTAATGCCCTGATGAAAGGCATATGTCATAGCCTACTCGTTTATTCGAGTATTTAACTCAACTCAAATAAGAATGTAATAAGTAAATAGTGGATCAAGCATCAGAGAGATCTCACAAAGTAACATCTGTCAAAGAATAAAGAAACATTGTTCATCTGCAGACTTGAAGATTCACTGGAAGAAGTTCAAGAATTTGATCATGCCTCAGTGATATAAATCAAGATCGTGGATTTAATCAAGTGACAGAGATCTCGTCAAGGTATCATTTATTACAAGGATTCAATGAGAACAACAAAGTCAAGACATGAAGAAACGTCACGAAAGTTAGTCACTCATGAACCAGACAGTACATCGAGTGTCAGCATTGAAGTGGCGGAATTGATTCATAAGTCTCAGTGACTTTCAGAAGATTGTCAGAAGAATGGATGCTGCTCAGGGTTAGTATTAATTCTCTATTAATTAATTAAGTCATATAATTTTAATTAAGAAAATAAATTATATCTGCAAGGATTAATTTATTGATTAATTGAATTAAATTGATTAATTAATTTAGAATTAATATTAAGGATTTACAGAATTTTAATTGGTTAAAATCTGTTTTAATTCTAAAAAGACAAGTAATTGTACTAGTATGACAATCGGTATGACAATTGATAGTCATACCGAATGTCATGCTAATTCAGTTGATTGTCTTGATAGAATTATTATTTAGATTAAAATCACTTATTAATTCAGTAAAACAATTTAGTTTGAACTAATATGACAATCGGTATGACAATCAATAGTCATACCGAAAGTCTTGCTAGTTCATTTTAATTGTCTTGCTAGCTCTAAAGGATTGTCACACCAGCTCAACTATCTCGGCTGTGTTGATTTAAAACAAGCAGAAGACCAATCCAACTTAACAACTCAGCAAAAACAGAGCAGCACATACAGAACAAGAAAACACAGCAGAAAACAAAAGAAAATATTTCATCATTCATCTGCTTATTCAAGATCAAATATTCTAGTTTGTTAATGTTAAATCCAAACCACTAGAATTACTTATCTTGTTCTTGTATATCAATCTAGCGGATTAAAATCCCTAGAACTTAATCTCAAATCGCTTTTAGCATTTGATCTTTTAATTACAAAAATAGAAAAAGTTCATGTCGAATTTATTCTAAATTTGTAATAATTGATTTGAGATTAATCCCTTGTAATCGATACCGTAGTTGTAACACCTTTCAAGTTTAATAAAAGTTTTATTTAACTTGAATTTTGTTTCACAATTTTATTCCGCATTTTATTCGACGAAACGGTATTGTTTGCATTCAACCCCCCCTTCTACAAACAAATTGGGACCTAACAATTGGTATCAGAGCCTTCTGATTAACGTACAAATCAAGATCCTAGACTTTTGTGTTTCTTTCACTTCTTGAATTTTTATTCACTCAAAAATTCATAATGACTACACAAAAAGTTGGAACCGTTAAAATTCCACTTTTCGATAAAGAAAATTATGTGATGTGGAAGAAGAAGATGCTACTGTTTTTACAGGTTGCTAATCCCAAATATTTGCAAGTGTTGAAGAAGGGTCCAAAAATTCCTATGGTTATTGAACCAGAGGTAATAGAGAATGATGTGATGATCACCAAAGCAAGAACTTATGTGAAGGATCCTGAGGACTTCTCTCCTGCTGAAATAGAAGAAGCTTCCCTGGATGCTAGCCTTCAATTAATCTTAGTAGATTCCCTTAATCCCCTAATGAACAGACATGTGATGAATTGTAAAGATTCTAAACATATCTGGGAAACTATTGAGATTATTAATGAAGGCACAGAGGAAGTTAGGGAGAACAAACTAGAAATCCTAACCTCTGAGTATGAATACTTCAAATCTAATCCAGGAGAAGGAATCACTGAAGTGTTTGAGAGGTACAATGCATTGATCAACAACCTGAACATTAATGGTAAATACTATTCCATCAGGGAGGTCAATAAAAAGTTCCTTTTAACACTGCCAACTCATCTCGAACATAGAATCACTGCCATAAGAGAAGCAAGAGATCTGAGTGAGATTTCTTTGGAAAGGCTCTATGGTGTGTTAAAGACTTATGAGTTGGAGCAGATTCAGCAGAAGGAAGTTTACGGGAAAGGAAGAGTGGTCAGCACGTCTACTGCTCTGGTAGCTGATGAACAACAACAACAACAACCACTATATCAACAACAATCTCAACAGTCAGATAGAATGGTACAGTCTTCCAAGGTTGAAGATAATGTGATAGTAGCAGAATTTGATTCACCTACTACAAATCAATCAGGAGATGATTATTATTCCTTGGAAGAACTGGAGCAATTGGAGGATGAGTCAATGGCCCTGATTGTCAAGAGATTCTCAAATGTCAGATTCAAAAGGAATCCCAAGTTCAAGTACAAGTCCAACTACAACAGATTCCAGAAAGGTGGATCTTCATCCTCTAACACCAGCAGTGGTGGGTATAAAACAGGGATGGTTGATCGAAGCACCATTCGATGCTTCAACTGTAATGAGTTGGGACACTTTGCCACAGAATGCAGGAAGCCAAAACAAGCAAGGAAGAACTCTTACGATTCTAATCAGAAGAGTAAATCTGAAAGGGCGTACCTGGCAAAGGGAAGAAGCTGGGATGATACTGACAGTGAAGATGAAGAAGTTGGGAATCTTGCTCTCATGGCTAGTGATGCAAGCACCTCATCGTCAAGAAAAGAGGTAAAACTTTCCGATGCTGAAATGGTTTATCATCTAAGAGGTAACTTAGATTGTGCTCGTCGTGATAATGAATTGTTAAATCAACAAATCAAAGACCTTGAGAAAGAGGTCAATGAATTAAGACTTGTGCACATTAATCAAGATAAACTTAAAGACCAAGTATCTTTTCTAGAGAATAGAGTTGACTGTTATAGACAACTTGAAACTATTCTCAAAGACAAGATCACCGGTCTTGAGGCTAAGGTTAAAGCTTACTTTAATTCTTGTTCGAAGTCCAAAGAGTTTTACAATAAGCAAGCTGTTAATCAAACACATGGAATAGGTTATGATTACAATGCTGCTATTGGAAAATTAGGCATAAACTCCCCTCCTTATGTATGTGCTAAAGGCAGGGAAGTACCACATGTGCTTAAGGGTGTTGATGAACCCCTCTATAAGGAATCAATTGCTGAACCATTTGATGAGACCTCTTTTATTATTCAAGAAGAAATCCGTGCTGAAGATAATGCTAATGGGAAAGCTGTCTCCAAGTCAAGTGTGTCAAAAGTTCCAGTCAAGGTTGTGAAAGCAACTGAGACTAACTCAGACACACATGAGTTGGATAGCACAAATGCCATGTCTACCATGCATAAGTTGCCTATTGTTAATCCTTCTCATAAAGCATGTGGTGTTCCTGATTGTATGTCTTGTGCTTTTAATCTGTTGTTTGCTTATTTTAATGGTAAGCATGCTTCTAATGATAAGACTACTCCTCGTCAGCATGTGAATAATAGAAAGCATGATAGGTCTAAGACTGCTAGTCCTCCTAAAGCTAGAAAGGAGACATTTGTGCCTAAGCCTAAACATAAATCTGATAAGGCTGTTTTAAAGGTCAAATGTTCAGTCATTGAGAATGTTGAGAATAGTGAAATTAAGAATGTTGTTTTGCCTGATAAAGGCCAATTTTACAAGTATGCCGGACCCAGCCAAGCTTGGGTTCCGAAGAAGTTCTAATCCATTTGTATTGCAGGGCATTAAACAGGTACAACCGGTAGTGTGGATTCTTGACAGTGGATCGTCAAGACATATGACCGGAGATAGAGCCCTGCTATCAAATGTGGTTGAGAAAGCTGGCCCAGTGGTTACCTTTGGAGATAACAGCAAAGGTTTAACGGAGGGATATGGCTGTTTGCAAGCTGGAAATGTTATCATTGAAAATGTATATCTTGTGCAAGGACTTGAACACAATCTGCTTAGCATTAGTCAGTTCTGTGACAACGGCTACAATGTTTTATTCGACAAGCTGAAGTGTCAGATTCTGCACAAGAAAAGTGAAAAACCCTCCTTAATAGGAATACGGAAAGGAAATCTGTTCGTAGCTGACATGAACTCTGGAAGCAATCTTGAAGTCAATTGTTTCTATGCAAAAGCATCGTCAAATGAGAGTTGGCTATGGCACAAGAGACTTTCCCATCTCAATTTCAAGACAATGAATTCTCTTGTCAAAAGAGAATTGGTAAGAGGTCTGCCTCAGCTGGAATTCTCTCCAGAAGGACTATGTGAGGCTTGCCAGAAAGGAAAGTCAAAGAAAGCAAGTCACAAAGGCACTGACACATCTTCCATAACTGGTGTTCTGCAATTATTGCACATGGATTTATTTGGTCCAGTTAATATCCTTTCTATGTCAAAGAAGTGTTACTGTCTTGTGATAGTTGATGACTATTCCAAGTATACGTGGGTTTTATTTCTTCACTCTAAGGATGAAACACCACAAGTTGTGATTGATCATATTAAGATGATTGAGTTAGATTCTAACATCCCTGTTAGAGCAATAAGGTCAGATAATGGAACAGAATTCAAGAATGCACTTCTAAATGGATTCTGTACAGACAAAGGGATTACCAGACAATTTTCAGCTCCTAGAACCCCTCAGCAAAATGGAGTGGTAGAAAGGAAGAATCGTACATTGATTGAAGCTGCAAGAACGATGTTAAATGAATCAGGTCTTCCAATGTACTTTTGGGCTGAAGCTGTCAATACTGCATGTTATACTCAGAATCGAACTCTAATCAACAAAGACTTCATGAAAACTCCTTATGAGATTTTGAATGAACAGAAACCTTCTATCAAATACTTTCATGTATTTGGTGCCAGATGCTTCGTGCTCAAGGATGGAGATGATCGTCGTGGTAAGTTCGAGGCAAAGGCATATGAGGGTATTTTTGTTGGATATGGAAGAAGATCATATAGAGTGTATATCATTGATCAACACAAAGTAACTGAAAGTGTCAATGTTACATTTGATGACACTAACTCCCTAGTATCCAAACTGAAGATCCTTCTGAGAAACTGAAGTTTGATGATACGTCAGATTCAGAGTCAGAACATGGTCAAGAACCTGAGGTTGTTGCTGTTGAAGAACCTGTTAATCCTGATAATACTCAAGGTAATAGTGATGGAAACTCTGGAAACAATGGAGATACCACTGCTACTGACGGAGAATCTTCAAGTCAACATGGCAACAACTCAGGGGGAGATGCTGAAGGATCATCTAGTAGGACACAACATCACAATGAATTTCAAGGCGAATCATCAAGATCAAATCTTCCAAGACAGACTGTCTGGAATAAAGCTCACCCTTTTGAGTTGATTATTGGTGATCCAGATGTTGGAGTCAGAACTAGACGTGCTACTCAAAATGAGTGTCTGTTCTCAGGATTTCTTTCTGAGATGGAACCTAAGAAAATTGAAGAAGCACTAACTGATCCAGATTGGGTGATTGCTATGCAAGATGAACTCAATCAGTTTGAAAGTCAACAAGTCTGGAAACTGGTACCTAGGCCTGTACACAAGAAAGCTGTTGGTACAAGGTGGGTATTCAGGAATAAACTAGATGAAGATGGTGTGGTTACAAGAAACAAGGCAAGACTGGTAGCTAAAGGGTATTCTCAAGCTGAAGGTATTGATTATGATGAAACCTATGCTCCAGTGGCTAGACTTGAGGCCATCAGGATATTTCTGGCATTCGCAGCATTTTCAAACTTTAAAGTTTATCAAATGGATGTCAAGAGCGCCTTTCTGAATGGAAAGCTGGATGAAGAGGTATATGTAGAGCAACCTCCTGGTTTTGAAGATCCAGATCATATGGATTTTGTCTTCTTTCTTTTCAAGGCTATCTATGGGCTAAAACAGTCACCAAGAAAATGGTATGACACTCTCTCTGAATTTCTTATTGAAAATAGCTTTATTAGAGGTGTCATAGACAAAACTCTCTTTTCTAAAAAACATAAGAATGATACTATATTAGTCCAAGTCTATGTGGATGATATAATATTTGGGTCTACTAATGATAATCTCTGTAAGAGATTTGCTAAGTTAATGCACAGCAAGTTTGAAATGAGCATGATCGGAGAGCTGAAGTTCTTTCTTGGATTACAAGTAAATCAAAGGTTAGATGGAACATTTATTTGTCAATCCAAGTATCTCAAGGAACTCCTCAAAAAATACAATCTAGAGGATTCTGCATCAGCAAGGACTCCATCAACTACAGCTGTCAAGCTTGGACCATGTGAAAACTCCATTAAGGTAGATGTCACAAGCTACAGAGGTATGATTGGCTCGTTACTCTATCTTACTGCGAGTAGACCAGATATTATGTATGCTACATGCCTATGTGCAAGGTTCCAAGCAGATCCTAGAGATATTCATCTCGTTGCTGTTAAACGAATCTTAAGATATCTTAAGGGAACACCAAATCTAGGTATTTGGTACCCTAAAGAATCTGGTTTTAACCTTGTCGGATATACAGATTCAGATTATGCAGGAAGTGTTGTTGATAGGAAAAGCACCTCAGGAAGTTGTCAATTCTTAGGAAGCAGGCTAGTCTCATGGTACAGCAAGAAACAGCAAACAGTTTCCAACTCAACGGCCGAGGCTGAATATATTGCTGCTGGAAGCTGCTGTGCTCAGATCTTGTGGATTAGGAACCAACTACGAGACTATGGCTCTGTATTGAACAAGATTCCTATTTTATGTGACAACACAAGTGCAATAGCCATCACCAACAACCCTGTGCAGCACTCGAGGACAAAGCACATTGACATCAGGTATCATTTTATTAGAGAGCACGTCATGAATGGTACTGTTGAACTATTTTTTGTTCCAACAGAAGAACAAATAGCAGATATTTTCACTAAACCACTTGACGAATCCACATTTACCAGATTAGTTGGTAAATTGGGCATGTTAAATAGTTTTTGTGATTAATTTAATTAATATCTGGAATCTGTTCTTGAATGAATTTACAAATGAATTTTTCATAAATGAAAAATTCATTTGCAAATTTATTTTATCATTTTATCATATTTCTTGCTTATTTCTATGTAATATATATTATCTTATCTATGTTATTTACTCTACTTGTTAATTTAAAATATCTCAGAATATTTTATTTCCTCTAAAAATATTTTTCTATGAATTTTATTTGCTAAAATTCAACAGAAATCTATTTTTGGAATAAAAATAATTAATTCTGAAATATTGTCTTTATTTTCTGTAAAACTTTTAAGTATTTATTTCAGTTTTACTATTTTGTAATAAAGTTTCAGTACATTAATAGTTGTCTGTACATATTCATTTTGTTTTTCTACTGCAAAGACAATCGGCAAGACAATTAAAATTGTCTTGCTGAAAATCATTTCAGTAAACATGAAAATATAAATCTGTTAATACTTATTTTAATATCAGATTAATTTTATAACTGGAAAGACAATCGGTAGGACTATTGATTGTCATGCCAGTAATAAAATTAATATCAGAATTATATTGTTTTATTTTGTACTGGTATGACAATCGGTATGACTATCAGATTGTCATACCAGTTGTTTATTTTTATTTGTTTCTTTTCCTTCTTTTGCCTGGTATGACAATCGGTATGACAATCCCGGATTGTCATACCAGCTGTTATATAAAGGCTGTTGCGGTTTTGTTTTGAATCATTTTCAACATAGCAGTTCATTTCAAAGAATTTCTAACAGATTTTCTCTCTTCTCTCTCTTCGAACCAAACCAACAATCTGAGTCTTTCCTTGCTCGAGTTTTTACTCAGCAAACTATTTCATCACTTTGTGATATATACATACAAGTATATATATACAGAGGTGCTGTTGGATTTTTCTTAAATAAAAACAATTAATTCAGTTTGCCCCTTCAATTCCATTTTAATTTTAATTTCTTATTTGTGTCTTTTGGTGTGTCAAAACTGTGTTAGTGATTTAAGAATTTTAACGAGATACATTTCTGTCTAAATTTTTTGATTATAATTAATTTAATTCGAATTATTAAATTAATTTAATTAATTCGAATTTTCTTAATATTATTCTTAAAATTCTGAAAAGCTTGTGTCTTATTATTATTTTATAAAAAATGGCTCTCAATTTCCAAATTGTCGCGCATAATCTAGTTGGTTATTTCAATCCGGAAAAATGTGATGTTGAAAATTTAAGCCTTGGATTAGATTTTTAAATGATCATTCGATTGTTAGCTCTGCTATTAAATCAAATGTGATTTTAAACGTCGATCTACTTAGACTGATTTGCACAACTTCTACTGTGGCCGATGATTCAAAATCTTTTTCATTCACCATCGCAAACACACAGTATGTAGTTGATGAAACAGTCGTCAATCGTGCGTTAAATTTTCCACTAGACAATTTCTGTAATTTACCCTCTGAAAATGATATCACAAATTTTTTCAATGC